>NC_142171.1:28078472-28218247 GCF_029865625.1 Vigna umbellata | reverse complement strand
CCTCCAGGATTGGTAAACATGTGTTGGATTACATGCTAGATAAAACTAATAGATGTTGTGGTCTGAAATTTGATGTTAAGAGAGAGAATGCATGTGAAAAAAAAAGAGAGAAAAACCATAGAGAGAGAAGTAGAGTGGGGACAAAAAATGAATGAGTTGGGTTACATGCTAGATAAAACAGATTTTCTAGTCTGGATTTTGATATTAAAAGATAGAATGAAGTAGGAAAACAAAGGAGAAGAGAGAGAGAGTGAAAGTGAGAGTGGGGACAAGCAGATATGGAAAATGTTATATATACATAGCAGACAATATACACAGGACTTGTTAGATGTAATATATATAAGAGATTTGTTAATTAAGGTTCTCTGTAATTTAATTGCTTGCAATGAAACGGCTTAGATTAATATATTTCCTTTCATATACTACTTATCATGCTTCTTCAAAATAGTATTTGTATTATTGTAGACGTGTTGTTGCTTCATTTGATTACTAGATTCCAGAGTCATCACAAAAGTAGAATTGACTATCAATTATAAAATTATACTAGAATAAGATGGAAAGAGTGGATGAAATGGTTTATTATCCACCTGTTTTTGGGATCATTTCATATATGAAGTACACATTAATAATATGTTTTAGTCTCTCAGGTTAATTTGTTGATTAACTATCTTCTAATATACTTTTGTTTGCTGTATATTATTATTCTGTTCTATAAGACGTGATCTTCACAGTCTACATGCCCTAGACCAATCATGTTTGAACGATGTTGATTTTACAATTGCAGTGCACGTAATCCTTCGAACATATTTATATCTCTTTTATTTCAGGTGAAACTGTGTTCTGCTAGTTGACAGTTTTGTATTGTAATTTGTGCATTTGGTTCAAAATTTGATTTTATCATTAAACTCACAAAAAGTTCAATGAAATTTTCAATGGGAAATAATGGTTTTCACATACAAGGCCGTGAGGACGGTTCTTCAGCCGTTGTATGAGATGAATCCACTTCAATATACGTGGTTCTATAAGTAAGTCGAATACTTATTGTAGCAAGAATGTTAATTTGTAATTATTTGTTTTGGTCGTTTTCATCATGTGATATGTAAAGTAATTAAGTTCCTAAGCTTTATACATTGTTGTTCAACCTGAACTTCCGAAAAAGAGAAGATTACAGACATTCTATATGTAGAAAGTTTCTCAGATGTGCTGGTTCAGTTTAATCTGGGTCATTCAATGCCTGTCTCATATTCAGATTTCAGATCATGTTTAATTTCAGTGGATCTGGTTATAAATCCAACCACTCACTATCTGAATGTTTCCGTAGTTAGGAATTGCATGTCTGAACCATTTTTTTTGGTAGTTACTTATCATTTTTTCAGAGTTAAGAATTTGACCAAACGTATAGATTTTAAAAAAAAAGTATGAGGGCAAGGAAAAAAAAAAGTGAGAGAGTCAAAACGATAGACTTAGGCAATGCATTTACTCTTTTTATGTTTTTTTTCCTTTTATTTTTTTTTTATATTTTGGCCCGTATTTTTATTTTATAAACCAAGTGGGCTACAGTCGTTCAGTCACTTAATCATGGTTTGAGCTGATATTTGCCAACGCTATTAATCAAGTTCTATTTATTTCTGGTATAACCCTGATACCTCTGACAAAATAATACTAAATTATAGTAAAGCTACTTTTAATAATAAAAGCTTAAACTCGTATGGAATTAGGTATAAGATTTGACTCCCCAAGAGTCATTTTTAGAATGTAAAATATTTATAGCGATAAAATATTATTTAATTAAGTAAATCATTGATTAGTTTTCTTAAAACTTATTATAACCATTAGTGAAGAAATACGCGGTACGCTGTGTGTTTCTCTCTTTTTTATTCAAAATAATTGATTTAATTAAATAACTAATTTATATAAACACTCACTTAAAGGAATAAAATAATGATTTGAATTTAAAAATAACTGAATTTAAATAAACTATTACTTAAAAAAATTATGTAAGTTTTAAAAAATACTTACTTAAAAGATAAAATTAAAAAGAAAATTGTATACAATAAGAGGTAATCATATTTATCAATAGATAGATGATTTTGATTTCAGCACTGTTTACTTCATATTAAAATTGGCATTGCCTTAATCTCTTAATCTCATATTCAAAAAGAAATTATCTCATCATTTTATTAAGTGATTGCTATCATTTACATCTTTTGCGGAGACAACTAGACAACGTAAATAACTTCAGTACAAATTAGCTTATTGTAATGGAAATTATTGCTTATTTAAAACTATTATGGAGAAACAATATAAAGTAATTTTTATCATTTATTTGCTGTATATATTAATTGAAATATGAATTAAACTTAAGAAAAATTAATTTAGATATTAAATAGGTTTTTATTTCTCATAAATAGGAGTGATATTAATTGGTTACATTTTAGTTTTATTTCTCACTTATTTTGTTTGTTAATTTTTATTTTTCACGATTTTTATTTATTTCGCCAAGTTATTAATTTTTAATTAGTTTTACAGGATAGGTAAGATTGATTGTAACACACTATACATTTACGTTGAAGTCAAGTGAAGTCTTACACACGAGTTTAGGTGAAGTTTGAAATAGAAACAAAATGATTAGATATCCATTTTAAATGTTATTGTTTGGTTATTGAAAAAATCTCATATTTAACGTGTTAGTCTTATCCATGATGGAGTCATGTTTCCTTTCTTGTTCATGGACACATTTTGAATCAAATAGTGTGATTTCATTTATCATTACTTTCACACTAGTACAGAAATGACCTTTAACGTCACCTCTTAAATGTTGGATCACATAATATTCAAATTAAAAAATTGATCGGTGACATTTTTGTAAATAAGTTGGCCTTGTAGACGTCGGTTAATGGGGGCCCGACGTCTAGACGTCAGTTAAAGATGCATAACCGACGTCTATACTTTAAACTACGTCAGTTCGTATAATTAGACGCAAAAATGGGAGCGTCAGAATGTGAAAAGTCATTTTTCCCAATTTAGACCTCGGATTCCGCCACCCCAACGTCTAAATAGTCATTTAGAAGTCGGTCCACCTTACATCCGACGTTTATATACACCGCGAATATTAACTTTTAAATCGAATGGATGTCATATTAGTGAGGTCCCCGACGTCTAGTCGAGAATAGACGTCGGGCACTGGGGGCACCGACGTGTTGATTCCTGTTAAATCAAAAATCGCAAACCCGCGGTTACGCGCACTTCATCGTCTTCCTCCTCGCCTTTTCTCTCTGCGGCATTGCATTTTCAGGTGCATTTTATCTCTTTTGAACCATTTAAACTTACTTTTACTCCGATTAAATTAGTCTTTGATGATTATCTTCCATTTGAACCGATTAAAATGAGTTTTCATTGTGTTTTGGTGCAGTTTTTCTCGTGTCTTTGGGTAGCGTAGTAGCACCTTCTCCCTTTGCTAGTTTTCTTGTATGAAAAACTTGCGTCTTTTGGATCTCTTATGGCATTTCAACCCAAAATCGAACATAGGTCCTTGCCTAGTTCTCATGTCACCGTATTCTTTTTCATTGAGGATTGGAATGAACTAGGCAATGATCCAGGTTCGGTTTTGGGTTGAAATACTATAAGAGATCCAAAAGACGCAAGTTTTTCTTAGGAGGAACCTAGCAAAGGAAGAAGGTGTTATTACACTACCCAAAGACATGAGCAAAACTGCAATAAAACACAACGAAAACTCAGTAGACGTCGGTTAATGTCATATCTGACGTCTATAGTGCCCTTAGACGTCGATTTTGGTGTAATCCGAAGTCTTTATATAACGTCACACATAAATACGTCGGATCAGGATCTGACGTTACAAGCCCAAAATAACTAACGTCTAAAGCTCTTTCTACACTAGTGTCTGCATAAAACATAACATTCACACAGTGTCTTTCTTATGTTTTTCATTCTAAAATCACAATTAAACAATGAAACATGCAAAGATAGATAAGGAGAATAAAAGGTTGTAATAGAAAATACATTTTATTTACAAGATAAACTAAACTTTCATTCAGATTTACATTCGATCTTTTGATCCAGCACTAAAACTATTGTCGTAGAATTACGTGCACATGTAAAGGACCACACAGGAAATCAGCAATGCTGAAAAGATTACCTTCGTTTTCATTCTCGTGCATACTATGCTTTTTATCTCCAAAATTGTCATGTTTTTGCTTTCATACGGTTTTTCTCTTTCACTTAGAATTGTCAATTTGATCTATGGTCTCTCGATCAATTTTAGCTCATTCTTAAAAAACTTTTTTTAGAAAACCTTCTCAAGCGAGGATCAAAAACAAATTTTCAATTTTCAAAATTGAGTTAGAATCAAAATTAGAGTGAGTTTGACCCTGTTATAATATTTTTATTAACTCTTACAGACAATATCATATACATAAGATTATATATTTGATTAAATAGTTTAATTGTTGTAATTTTACTATATTTAAATTAATATTTTTATGTCATACTTTTGATTATGTTATTTAATAAAATATATAATATATAATTTAATACAATTATTGACTATAATATATTTATTAATTTTATTAATTTCTTAGAGAAGAAAACTTATTATATTTAATAAAGTAATACGTAGTATATTATGATAAAGTCCAAAACATGGAGTAGAAACATGCAGTACTACTTTATTATAATATTAAACATGCAAAACTTTACCAACTAGAAACATACAAAATTTATTATAATATTTAATAAAATAGTACGTTTCGTCGGTAATAAACATTTTAAATTATCGATAAATTTTAGCGACAAATTTTAAGATTTATAATAATCAAGAAATTTTATCAAAGAATTTTTTCATTAGTAATATATATTTCATTTACCAACAACAAGATTTTTCGATAAAATGAAACATGTATTACTGACTAAAAAATCTATCGATAATGAATTTATCGATAAAATCTATCGATAATTAATCTTTCTATACACATCGGTAAAATTTATTGATAATTTACATTTATTAACAATTTTTTTCGTCCACAAATTTCCATCAATAAATTTAAAAATATTTGCACTGAATTACTAAATATACTTTTTGTTATATATATATATATATTAAAGAGAAATAAATAATGGATATAATTTAAGTATAGATTTAAATTATACATTAAAAAATAAACAAATCTAATAAAACTCATTTATTTGATAATGAATCAATTATGTTATTATTGAATAAACTTTTTTTTAGATTTGTAATGTAAAAACATAGAAAATGATATTTTAGAAGTGATAATAGTTTAAAAATAGTGAGACTCAATTATTTTAATATTAAATGATTTTAATATAAATAATTTCGTTATAAACCAGTTTCATTATTTTAAAATATTCAATCTCTCTCGAAATCATCTTTCTAGACTTCTTTGACTTTCCTTTAAAAGTTCTTCTCTTGTGTTAAACTGTTTAAAGATCAGATATCGCTTGAACGATCACAGCGGTAATATATTCCATTCTACATAATTAGTTTCTCCAAAAAAGTAAGTTAATTTCTACTCTTTTTCTTTAGTCTGTTTCGAAGAGTCGTAGTGTTTTTGCATGTGCCATATGAGTCTTCTATAAGACTCTATGCTAATCAGTAGTTCTAAGGTATACCCTGATCATTTTTGTGTGAGTTGTAACTACAAATAAAGTTCCTTGAGCTGGTGGAGTCATCTTAGCTATTGTAGAGTAGTTGGGTCCTTTGTAAGGTAAGAGAAGCTAAATATCTCTTTTCTATTGTTTTAATGTTTTGATAATCTGAGATGGTATGCTTGAGTTTGATTAAAAAGATTCAGCTTGTTGAGATTATGTTGTGTTGTGGTATAATTGCTTGAACTTGAATTTAAATGTGTGTATTTGATATTGAAATAGTCTTTTTGTGAGTTCTTTTTGGTTATTACTTGTTTTGGTCACTTGAGTTTATGTAATTGAAGTTATAAGTGATTGAAAAATTTTGTTAAATCTTGATAGTGAAATATGAGAGTCTTGGCTGGCTTTTGGGTCTAATTTGGGAGCTTTTATAAGTGAATTTCTAGAGTAATGCTTTTGGGGAGAAACCTGCTGTTTGGGGTTTGTTTTTAGGCCATTTAAGATTTGTTTAGCCTTTTATTTCATTAAAATATAATTTGAAATAGGCGAGAACTACTATATGAGTTATTGGGTTGTTGATAAAAGTGATATTAGATTTTTCTTATCATGGTTTAGTTTAGAATTGAAGAAGTGGGGTTTCTGAATGAATTGAGTGAATTGGTGTTCAATCTGACATCAAAACCTATTTTAGAACTCTCCATTGCGTCTGAAATACCAATTTGGTAATCTAAATAAGTCTCTGGTTCCCTAATTCGCAGAAAATGAAGTTGTTGATTTTTCTAGTATAGGGTTGAGGTACTGATATAGGGCTAAGCGATACTAGTATAAGGCTGAGTGATACTACTGTAGGGCTGAGTGTAAGAAAAATAGTGAACCTCTGATTCCTTGGTACTGAACGGTGTTTCTGGGCGCTAAGCGTTGTCCAAGTTAGTGAGCCATTGGTTTCTTAGTGTTAAGCGATATTCTGGGGCGTTAAGCGCTGTTCAAGGCAGTGAGCCTCTGGTTTCTGGGCATTGAGCAAAGCTTTTGGGCGCTGAGCACCACTTTCCTCTACATGTTTGGTTTCTTTTTCCTCTTTAAAGAATTGTTCGTTGGATGCTTGTATCTTGTCGCTAGGTGCCTTGTTTCAAGTTCTTATTTAGGTTTTCTCTTCTTTTGATTCCTTGTTTGGTTGAGTTGGTGTATATAGATTAATTATTTACTTGTGTGCATTAATGAATGTTTTATGGATGGTAAGCATGGATGTGTGTATGATTTAGTATGTGTTATATGTATGATGATATTCAAATTAAATGGAAAGTGTGGATTAAGTATAATGCGAAAAGGATTCCATGGGGAAATCCTTATGATTGTTATGTTGTGTGATGTGTTGAAGTAGGAACTCCAGGATTGGGAGATGATTTTGACACTCTCAATAACTTCCAACCTCAAATAGAGATGGGTGGTTATGTCGTGGATAGTAGCAGGAAGTCCTTAGTCTGATGGTCATATATATTGACTATAGATGTTTGACGGATTAACTTTGGTGTGTTGAAGTTTAATGGAGTAGTAGTATGATATGGGCGAGTTGTTTCACCACACACGGGACAGGTTCTCATGAGTTCGATATCAATATGACTTTTCCTCTATGGCTTGATTTATATTATGAATGTGAAATTATTATTTTAAAATGTATGAACGTTCTTTTGATACTTTAGTTTATCCTTCTGTCTTTGTCTGTTCATATATGTGTTTGTTTTTTCTATTGCAATTATCACCTTAATGGTGTGAGTTTAAGGTGTCTTTGGTAAGCAGGAGCTAACTGACTGGTGGCGTAGTTAAAGCTTAAAGTAAGATGTTTCATCGTTCTTTTTTTGTTTATAAAGTCTATAGTACGTTGATGATTTAGTGTAGTATCTCCTTGTATTGTAGAACAATATATATATATATATATATATATATATATATATATATATATATATATATATATATATATATATATATATATATATATATATATATATATATATATATATATATATATATATATATATATATATATGGGTTTGCTAACGCATGTACGTCTGTTTTTCAGTTGGTACATTTTAGCAATGTGTACCAGATTTTAGTAGACAAAAATACCATTATATATCATAGATTCTAAGTTTTAAGGTTAATGGTATTTTAATAATTTTCATTCTCAAAACTAAAAAAAAAAACCCAAACCCTTACTCACCTCTCTGATTCCTCTCAACCCTTTCTCTTTCATCTCTCTCACTCCAACATTTTCTCTGTCATCCCTATTGTAACCCCAATTGATAAAAATCAGAAACATTTGTCGTTAAACAATTTGTCTTTGTAAAGAGTTGAGTCATTGACATATTCACCTTCACGCAAAGGTTCATTCAAGATCTTTTCAATTTCATCATCTTCAGTGACCTTTCTAATTTCATCATTTGCATATGTTGAATCATCATCTCTAAAAGAAACCCTCAAGGCCAATTACTAATTCCTTCGAATGTCATTATGCTTGTGAAAATTAGATAAAATTATATACGACAAAAATTATAAAATAAAAATTCATTATAAAATAATTTTTTGTAAGAAATTGTTTAACAACGAGTGTTTCTGATTTTTTTTCCTAGCCAATTACCAATTCCTTTTATGTCATTATGCTTGTGAAAATTGGATAAAATTATATAAGACAAAAATTATAAAATGAAAACTCATTATATAATCATTTTTTGTAAGATTGTTTAACGGCTAGTGTTTCTAATTTTTTTTTTCAGTTGAGGCTACCAGATGAGATAGAAAATGTTGGAGTGAGAGAGATGAAAGAGAAAGGGTTGAGAGGAATGAGGGAGATGAGCAAGGGTTTCGGGGTTTCTTTTTTTTTTTTTAGTTTTGAGAATGAAAATTATTAAAATATCATTAATCTTAAAACTTAGAACGCATGATATATAAGGATATTTTTGTCTACTAAAACCTGGTACACATTACTAAAATGTACAAACTGAAAAACAATCGTAAACGCGTTAGCAAACCCATATATATATATATATATATATATATATATTATGAATAATTATAATAATAATTTATATGTTTTTCTTCTAGTTAACTGTTTTGTAATATTAAAAATGTGATATATCTTTAAACATATTATTTACATGTATAATTTTTTAAAAAAATATTTGTTCTATTTTTTCTTTACATTTTATGTTGGAAAAATAGTGTAAATTTAACTATTGTTGATCAATTTCTTATGAGTACCTCTGTTGTGTTTAATGCGGTAAAATTTGGGTCTCGAATAATTGTTTTTTGTCATCTAAAAGAAGGAATATTTTTTTCATAGTCTACATAGTAAATAGGATAAACTTAAACTGGGGTTAAGCATAATCTAATTTAAAGACTAACTTATCACAATTAACATTTTGTTTTTTTTACATGCGTCATTATCATTTTGTAAAATTTAAAATTATAGTCTTTTGACTATAATTTATACCATCTTTTATCACAATTAAGATAAAGTAAAAGGACGAAATTTTGAGAAGGAACACACATAAAGAGATGCAAAAGTGAAAACAAAAAAGAAATATTTTATTTTATTTTTTACACATACATATATGTTGTATTTAGATTTTAGTTTTGTAATATTTTTCTTATAGTTATTTTAAAATAAATATTTATTAGCACATGATGATTTCGTTATCACATCTATTTTAGCATTTCTTTTTTCATACTATATATACGTATGTGACACGGGTCTAACTATATATATGTTAAAAAACATATGGGAATTAAGTTTAATTTTTCCGTTAGGATTTGAATTTATTTGTTACTAGAGATGGGTGTTGATTTAAGTGAAGAAAAATAGAAAGGCATGGGCAATGATTGGTTAGATATTTTTGGATAAAATAATTTAAATCGGATGCTTGATAGGGGAAATGCATATATAATAAGAAGGAGAAATTGTCATTTATCGTAAATATAGCTCAACATTCGATGTTGGTGTCTTTATACCTTTGGCTTGGCTATGTTTTGGGTATGTTCCCTTCGTAAAAATTAACATAATCCAGGAAGCATGCATATTATGAAGAATTTAAAATGCAAAGAAGAATTGCTATCAAATTGGGTATCTAAATGCACATGGCCATATACCTTACTTTCATGGTACCCTTTTTTTCGTCTTTATTGTTATGAAGGAAGAAACATTTTACTATGGATGCCAGAGAATTTTCTTGCAAGAAATTCCAAAATACTGCTTAAAGACAATTGCTTTATCCCATATGTCTTCTAGTTCTTGTACCTTACTCAGGAATCCTCCTCAAAATTCTCATGCACTATTATTATATTTAAGCTCCCTTAACTTATGTGTTTCTCCTTTTCTGCTTCCTTCAGATTCTTCTCATTCCTTTCTTTTCCTCACCCAATGCACACAAACATCATATAATTCTATATTAAAATCAACTTATATGACCAAGATGGGAAAAGTTTATCAGCTTTTTTTATTCTAAGATTCCATTCTACGCCTGAAAAAGAGAAAATTAGTTACCAAGTGAAGATCAAACATCAGCGAGTTTTGGGGATTTCTTCCAACCAAAATATTATTTATAAGCTCTTTAATATATTTCTTAGTAGGTATGAGATGATATGGGGAACCTGTTCATAAATTTGAAATCACATATTTCATATTAAGAGATTAATATTTTAATATTTCGATAATGAATAAAATAATATGTTTAATAAATATCGCTATAATAAGTTTTACATTATTAAGTGAAATTTACATATATATTTTAAATTAATTTTATTAAAATTAATCTTATTTTTAATGTGTGTGTCTTAAAAAGAAAATATTAGTTAGCAAGTGAAGATCAAACATGAAAGAGCTTTCCTGGATTTCTTGAAACCATAATTTGGCAAAATATTTTTAGCTTTTATGTATATATATATATATATATATATATATATATATATATATATATATATATATATATATATATATATATATATATATATATATGAGATGATAGGTGGAACCAGTTTGAAATCACATACTTCACCACTTGTAATTTAGTGAATGTTTGTGAGATATATTATAATAACTCTACAAGTTGTCAATTTGACCCATAATCCCGGGACTAGTCCTAACCCATTCTTGAAAAAGTCCCCTCTTAAGAAACCCCTCAAATTGGGGTCAAAAAAAAGCCTCAGCCCCAAAATCCCCTCTCAAGGGGTTAGAGTCAGTGTTAAGGTAGGTTTAGTCCCACTAAAAAATTTTGGAAACTAAACTTCAATATTCTCATAATAACTATTAAAAGTACTAAATTTTATATTCATGTAATTGATTTCTTATTTCAAATTATTAAATAAAACTAATTAATTATAATATAATAGAATATTTAATATTCAAAATAACCACTTTTTTAAATAATTAAAAACAATTGCAAACCACACACTTAATTTTATACAACTAAATAGTATTACAAATTTCTTTTTACTAAAATATTATAAAAATGCTTTCTTTTGTTGTCAATTTTAATACAAATTAAAAAATTATATATAATTAGTAATGTCAAAATAACCCCAAAAAGATAATAACATATTAAATTAATTTAATATTTGCACTACTTTTACAAATCTTAAAAAGAATCACTGTTTTGTTTCCTCGACTTCTAAAATATCACTCAATCTTTTTTTAATTATTTAAAATTAAAAATAATTCAAAAAAATTTTATCTAAAATTTTTGGATCAAAAATAGTATTAATATTTTATGTGTAAATTAAACTTATGTTTTATTTTGGTTTTTTCCCTTTGATAATCTTTTCTCAAAATCACCATAAGATATATTATAAAAAGAAAGTTAATTTGTTAAAAATTTATAAAAAAATGAAAATTTTAAATAGACCTAAAGTACTAAAGAATGACAAATGTTATAGTGTTTCAATTCTTTGGCTAACACATTAAATAATTTTTCAATTAGAACACATAACATAAATGTATGTTTATGTTTATGTTTATGATATTTAAAATGTAAACATTTTGAGTAAGTAGTACGAGGAGATTGAATCCTATAGACGAATACAGCCCGCATAAGGTTTGAGTTTTTTCTTTTTACTTATTATTTATGTTATGAGCATGATTTGTTGAGTATAAAATGAAAAAGAAAATCATTTATATTTAATTTCTTTTTCAATAGCTTTCTAAGAAAATAAAGAAGCCTTATTTTTTTTTTAAATTAAGAGCTTCAATTAGAGAAAATCTTCTCTTAAATTTCAATTTGGATAATTTTAGATAGAAAGTTAATTTTTGATTTATAACCTAAAAAAACGAAATTAAATATTTAAATTTCAAATTTATAAAATGATCTTTTAATTATATACTTAGAGAATCTAACTCAATAAATATTGTCATTTTGCTTTTATTTATTGATTCTAGAACTCTCCTCCTATAAAAATTTCAATTTATTTTCTATAGTAACTATTTTTATAACAAATTAAGAGTTAATTATATTTTTTCTAATGAACATTTTTTCTAAAAGAAACCCATGGGTTGGCCCTGACCCATATTGAAGATATTTTGACCCTGTGAACTTTTTCTACGAGGGGCTTTTTGATCCTATGAATTTTTCTGACCCCAACTCACGTGGGTTAGGACCAAACCATGTAAGGAGACCAAATTGACAATTCTAAACTCCATCACTTTGTTCACTTATAAGACATTTTATACTTATAGTTACATGATATTTTCGAAACATGTTTAATCCTTATTCTGAACAGAAAATGATCAGATCAACAATAATTGAGTGGAACAATTTAACAGTTTATAGTGTGCTTGAAGAACATCATGACAAAAAGAACTTTTAAGAAATCATACGAACATGTTGTTACATGTGAAAAGATGTAGTGATTTTGCTGTGAGGTAATGTAGTTATTATTTGAAGAAATAAAAGAGTAAAGTTAATCTATGTTTTTTTTAATATCTTTTTTATGTAAACCAAAAAGAAATAGATAATTTAATTATAATCTATTCAAAAATAATTTTAATTTTAATTAAATTTTTTATTCTTTTGAATTTTGAAAAACTAAAACATACATATGAAAATAAATAAAAAATTATTATTAAAGAAAAACAGTTGTAAGAAACGAGTACTAATTTGTTACCACAAAAACAGATTTACACGAGTAATTTGGTATCTTAATCATTAAAAAAAAGTTTAATGTAACACTGTCTGTTTAAATTAAGTTTTCAGTTTAAATTATAAGTTCACGTCATCATGATTTTGAACTAGGATAAAACTTAGCTTATTTTAAATGAAAGAGTCAAATGAAATTTTTATACCTACACATTTTTTTAGTTGTAAGTTACAATTAATGACATTATAATACTGTATAATACGTGTTTAAAAATGTAAAAAAAGAAAATTAATATTTACTTTACATTTGTATTCATTTAGGTTATTTTAATGTTAGTCTGTTATATTAGGTTAGTACGTATGAGGAGATATTTCAATGGTATCAATATATATGAATATAGTAATGTAATGATTTGTTAATTTTAGTAAGATTTGTTTTACTGTTATTGGTATTAATGAGATTAATTCTTTAAAATAAAAAAATCTCTAAATTGAAAGCTACTATTGAAACTTTTAAATTTTTATTTATATTTAGTTGAAATTTGAATTTTTATAATAAAATTGTGATATAAAAAAGTTGTTGGTTAAATTAGTTTTTCTCTCTGTATATAAAGTTCAATGTGGTCATTATATTTTTAATGGTTCAAAATTGTAATGAACTTAGTTTAGTTTACATGAGAAGACTGAGACTGTTTTATTTCAAACTTAAAAGATAAAATTGAATCAATTAAAGATAGATAAATCAAAATGAATAATTAAAAATAGATACATCACATTGAATTCAACAATATCTGGAGCACAAAAAAACATACTCTTTTATTTTATTTTTCCTACTTTTACTTTTACTTAGTGAGGTTACAATTTTTATTAAACACATGGACGATTTAAAGGTTAAAGAGACCTAAAACAAATTTAAAATAAAATGTTTTATGTACAAATAAAATAATTTATTTTAAAATATATTATAGTTTTATTTAAAGTTTATTTTTTCAAATTTTTTGAGACACTTTTATAGAAATATAAAACAATTAATATTAAGAAAAACAGTTGATTTTTTTTTTCTTAAAAGCCTAAATCAATAATTTTATTTGTTTGGGTTTTGATTCAGTAAATAACACTAAGTAACAATATAATTCATAATTTAAAAAATAATACTATTTTATTTTATAAGCTTAGTTTAAAATTTTGAATATTATAATAAATTATAATATTATATTAATGTATTTAAATTAAAAGAAGAAGAAACTAACATAGACAGAAGAAGACAAACAAAAATGTTTGGACAATGAAGTTAATGTAAGAAAAAGAAGACAATAAAGAAAAAAAAAATGAGTTTATGAATTTGATATCTAATCCACTAAAGAATAAATTTGATTATACATTAGATGGAATTATAATGAAACACTTGGAAAAGATGCATACAGATTTGAATTCACAAGAACCCCCTATAAAAGCTTGTAATCAAGTAAGACAAACAAGATCTTAAGTTTTAACACCTGGAAATATAGTTCAAAGTGTCCCACTGTGTTAACAATATCTTTTATTACTATTATCTTAAAGCCTATATAAAGTTCATTCAAACGACAATAAAGCCTATATAAAGTTCATGTGTTAATAATATATTTTATTACTATTATCTTAAACTTTTACTACTATATTATGCACTCTACTTAACTAAAAATCCTTCAATTCTTCCTGTACTGCCATATTAAAATCCTTCTCTTCTTGGTTCCATAGGCTAGCTAGGTAGCTAGTCAGAAACCTTCAAAATCCCCTTTCTACCCACCTTAACGGTATAGAAAAGTCTTGGCATTTCTTTGTTAATATTTTTTCCTCCCAAAAGTAAACATGGTAAACTACACAAAACTATTCAAGGTCACCTAAGATAATCATATCACGCGATCTCTTTACTAGATCATGATTTAAAGATAAGTTAGATCATTATGAACATCTACTAGAATTTAGAGAATATGTAATTTACAAAACAGAATAAAAAAAATAAAGTTATAATTTGCTCATTTACTCATAAACTTCTTATAATTCACACTAATTTCAAAATTTGCAATTATCTTTAATGGCTTACTCTTTGATCTAAATGATGTAGTTCAAATATGTGCACCCTAACAGAGGGAGAATGATTAGAGAATTTTAAAAGGAACATCTTCCCAGGAGTTGGTAAAGAATGTGTTGGATTACATGCTAGATAAAACTAACAGATGTTGTGGTCTGAAATTTGATATTAAGAGAGAGAATGCATGTGAGAAAAAAAAGAGGAAAAACCATAGGGAGAGAGGTAGAGTGGGGACAAAAAATGTACTCTCTGGATAGTTGCAGAAATGCGTTGGGTTACATGCTAGATAAAACAGATGTTCTAGTCTGGATTTTGATATTAAAAGATAGAATCGAAGTGGGAAAACAAAGAAGAAGAAGAGAGAGAATGAAAGTGAGGGTGGGGACCAAGCAGATATGGAAAATGATATATATAGCAGACAATAAACACAGGACTTTTTATACCAGTGATTCTTATATTATTATTTTTTTGTCTATTTTGTCATGCGAATTTCGATGTAATATATAACAGATTTGTTAATTAAGGTTCTCTGTAATTTAATCGCAAAGTTTCTGAGATTTATTGGGGATTGTTCTATATTCGATTGCGATGAAACGGCTTGTAGATTAATATATTTCATTTCATATACTATATCATGCTTCTTCAAATTAGTATTTGTTTTAACACATCACGTGTTGTTGCTTCATTTGATTACAGCATTAAAAATAGTTAGATTCCAGAGTTATTACAAAGAGTAGACTCAATTGTCAATTATAAAATTATAATGAGAATATGATGGAAAAGAGTGGATGAAATGGTTTATTATCCATCTGTTTTTGGGATCATTCCTTTCATCTATGAAGTACAAATTAATAATGTTTTAGTCTATCCGATTAAAATTAACTATCTTCTAATATACTTTTGTTTGCCGTATATTATTATTTTTTTCTATAAGACGTGATCTTCACAGTATACATGCCCTAGACCAATCATGTTTGAATGATGTTGATTTTACAATCGCTGCAATGTGTTTTTGCAGTGCACTCTGAACACTCACCAGTAATCCTTCTAACATATTTATAACTATTTATTTCACCTGAAACCGTGTTCTGCTATATTAAGTTGACAGTTTTGTATTGTAATTTGTGCAGTTTTTTTAGTTCAAAATTTGGTTTTATCATTAAACTCACAAAAAAAGTTCAATGAATTTTTCAATTGGATTCCATCTAACAAAATAATGTTTTTTTATACTCAAATATTTCATTTAGTTGCAAAGGCTATCTTCAACCTTAAAGCAACTTAGTATATATCTAGCAGTATTATTCCTCACCTAAAATAAAATATTCTAGATCACACAACGCATGAAATTCAAAAAAGTTTAATGTATAGTACTTTTTTTTCATTTTTTCACAAGTATGTCCTTATTGTAACTTTATTCAAGTAAACTATCTTTATGTATATTACTACCTTTATATATATATACTTAAGTATTAACAAAAAATAGACATTTAGCGCTAATTTGCAAAAATCTACGCTAAATAATTATATAAGTCGGATTTAAATCATAATAGGATTCTATAATTACAAAAGTTAATTCACTGATATTAATTTTTAAAGACCAACTTTTAGGGTGGGTTAAGTCTATTATAATTCATTACTAACTTTAAAGTTAAAACAATTTATTTAGCCTCATCTGTTTTTATTTTAAAATTTATTTAATTTAGTTTATAACACTGATAAAATCTATTTTTAATATTATTTAGTTTCATCAAGAGTAACTTCAAAAAAATCTCAAATAGATTTCAAACATTGTCCAATTTTCTTTACAAGAAAACTTTTACCATGATTAAAATTTGATAGCTTAGTGAAATTCGTATTCATCATGTATTGTTGTTTTCTTTCTGGGTCTCCAATAGGAATGAACCAATATATGCCTGTTGGAAATAGTTTAGTATGGTAATAAATGTGTAATCAACAAGTCATCTATCACCTTATCTTAAATCTTTATTTATATTTTTTGAAAAAAAATTATTATTGTCAATCTAATTATGACCTAAATATACTATACTAGTGTGAGGAATTTCGGCTGTTTTGTTGTTTAAAAAGTTGACCATCTTACAAGATATACATTACAATTATAAATACAACCTTTTCCAAGCTTGTCTTTTACATTAAGTTGACCACCACATTTTTTTACCAATTACATCCACCTTTATATGTTTGCACAAAACTGATCAGGAAAAAAAAGTAAAGTAAAAAATATGAATTTGTAGAAATTCCAATTTGAGAAAAGTATTCGTGAATCTCATGTAAAAAAATCAATTTTGTTTGAAGAATAAAAAATCAAGTGATAAAGATTCTTTAAATGAAAAGTTTTTTTAAATAAATAAATTGTTACTATAGAAATATAAAACTCACACTAAAAATATTGTAATTATCCTTAAAAAATGATTGAACTTTATTATCTAAATAGATTAAAATGGTTCCAACAAACAAATTTTTAAGATATTATTAGGAAAGAGGACTAAAGTTGTAACAAATTTGTGTGTAGATGAAATTTGAAAATGAAAATGTGGAAGATTAAGATTAAGTACGAAGAAAAGAGCATGCGAAGGTGAGGCGCAGACGGAGGGAATAGTTGTAGTTGTCGGATGTTAAGTATCTGAATTAATGAGGGGATCCAAGGTAGGTGGGCATGCATGGTGATGGTGTGTTATTTTGGCAAGATTTACAGAGAATGGCAGTGAGAAAATATAGCACATTCTGATGGTGATGAAAAAATGATTTGTTCAATTATGTGATGACCCGTGAGAGAGTGAGCCAAAAGCTTAACTGCCTCAAATCCCTCTCACAGTGCCCACCATTATACGACAAAACCCCAACTCCCATGTACAAACAATTTGCTGGCCGGCTGCTTCACATGCCTCCAAAATCTAACACGAGCAGTGCTCCTACAGCTACAGGTACTATCCTCTCTCCACTGCCTCCCTCTTATATTTCATCTCTCTTTCTAAAGAAACCAAACCAAAATGGGGAAAAGATAAAAAAAGTTAATTATCTCTGGAGAGTGGAGTGGGATTAGCACCTTTTGTAGCCATGAAAGTGATGTTCTCAGCACTACTCCTTTTGCCATCTGAAAAAGCCTGAACTTCCCCTAGAAGGGTCTCTTTTGCCCAATTTGACTTCAAATATGTTTTCTCGGGGCGAGAGTTTCCCCTCTACCGATCAGTCTCTGTTGGGAGGAACCATAATATAATCCCCCACGAAAAAGCTGAACTGTCTATTTTCTGTGCAGAATTCTCCCAAACTCTACTGCCAATTTTCACCCACAACTTGGATCGCTTCCCGATGGCAAAGGCACCCACTACTAGTCAGGTCACTTTCCCTTTTCCCCTCTTCTCTCCTTAATTCTCCTTTCCCCTCTGCCCCCAACTTTCTTCTTCACCCTTTTAAGTCATTCATTCACTCACTCATTCATTCATTCCACCCACACTGTCCATGACGCAATTCACACCCTTCCACCAAATCACACCCCTCCCCAACCCTACCATGAACAAAAACCAAATCCCTAGGACTAGGCCCTGGCCTGCAGGCTTTCCTACCTCCAAGGCTTTAACCAACTTCGCCGACGCTAACTGCATGGAACAGTTACTTCTTCACTGTGCCAACGCTATTCAAACCAACGACGTAACCCTCGCACAGCAAATCCTTTGGGTCCTCAACAACATAGCATCCCCCGACGGCGACTCCAATCAACGCCTTGCCTCCAGCTTCCTCCGTGCCCTCACTGCACGTGCCGCCCAAACCGGCACCTGCAAGATGCTCGTCGCCGTAGCCGATCACGCCCGCACCAACATCTCCATAGACACCCACAAGTTCTCCGTCATCGAGCTCGCCAACTTCGTCGACCTAACTCCCTGGCACCGCTTCGGGTTCACCGCTGCCAACGCCGCCATCCTAGAAGCCACTGAGGGTTTCTCCGTCATCCACATCGTCGATCTCAGCCTCACGCATTGCATGCAGATTCCGACGCTCATCGACGCCATCGCTAGCCGCCACGAGGTCCCTCCTCTCATCAAACTCACTGTCGCCGATGCCACCTTCAGAGACATCCCTCCTATGCTCGACCTCTCTTACGACGAACTCGGCGCCAAGTTGGTCAATTTCGCAAGGTCCAGGAACGTCGTCATGGAGTTCAGAGTGGTTTCTTCCACTTACCAAGATGGCTTTGCGGATTTGATAGAACAGTTAAGAGTGCAACAACAGCATTTTGTTTATGCAGTAGAACCTCGTCCCTGTGAGGCTTTGGTTATCAACTGTCACATGATGCTTCACTACATCCCCGACGAAACCCTACACGCGATGCCTGAAACTGACTTAACCTCTTTGCTCTACGATTCTTCTTCGGCTGCTGGTTCTTCTTCTGCCATTAGTGTTACTTCCACTTCCTCGCTGCGATCGTTGTTCCTTAAGTCCCTGCGGGGTTTAGATCCAACGGTTGTAATATTGGTGGATGAAGATGCAGATTTGACATCGAATAACTTGGTTTGCAGGCTAAGATCTGCGTTTAACTATCTGTGGATACCATACGACACTGTGGACACGTTCCTTCCACGAGGGAGCAAGCAAAGGCAGTGGTACGAAGCAGACATTTGCTGGAAGATTGAGAACGTGATAGCGCAGGAAGGGGTTCAGAGGGTGGAGAGGGTTGAGCCTAAGAACAGGTGGGAGCAGCGAATGAAGAACGCGAACTTCCAAGGAGTGGCTTTTAGTGAGGACTCTGTTGGGGAGGTGAAGGGCATGCTTGATGAGCATGCTGCGGGATGGGGATTGAAGAGGGAAGATGAACACATTGTCCTCACTTGGAAAGGACACAACGTGGTCTTTGCCTCTGCTTGGTTACCTGTTTGAACATCAGTTTTTGCCGCTTTGTACTCTATCAATAACAGACATTCATTATTTCCCTACTTTATCTTAGTAACTTCCTTAAATAGTTACGTTGTACTTTTTTAAGAGTAAATAACTAGATCAGAAGTTATTTGTAGGTCTTTCTGGTGCTTTTAGATACTATCAACGCAGCTCTTTCATATTTTTTCCTTTCAACTTTTACCCTCTTTTATTCTCTCCTCAATTTCTCTCTCTTTCAAAGAGAGTAATTCTTCTTTTCTTTTTTTTTCAGTTTATATAATGATCGATTCATTTTTATTATTTCTAGACATTCTTGAGATTTTAAACATTTAATCCAAATCTTAGGATACTTTTGCTGTCTCTTAGTAACCAACAGTAATAGACTAGTTGTTAGCCGGGTACAGGTGATAAATCTCATGAGCAGAAGAAATATTTCCTTGTGTTTTGGACTTAAGAGACAATCATTTTTCCAATAAAAAAGACATTAATTTTGAAATAAGAGGAGGTCAGCGAGTGTCTTCATGACTAAAACCATTTTCATTGAAAATCATAACATCATTTTTACCATAATTTTTTTTCTTTAATTTTCTCTGAACCAGTGCCTTTTGACAAAAGAGTAAATATTGAAGATGAAATCTATGACCACTGAATACTTGACCACCTGAAACCAATAATGCTGAAGTTGCATTAAATGGTAAGCTAGGTTATGACAGTCCATTATATACTCTTGTGAAATTGTGGATGTTGTGCGGAATTTCCATATATATAATTGTCGTAGACATTATGGACGTGTGATCTTCCCTTTTTGTTTCCTGTATATGTGATGGTAGGAATTGGATTCTCCTAAAGTAATGTTTCCTACGTACAGTCAATAAAAACAGTATTCTTATAAATCTTGTCCTTAACTAAATTCACCATAACTTTAGATTCCGATAATATATATATATATATATATATATATATATATATATATATATATATATATATATATATATATATATATATATATTAAATTCCTTTTTTGTTGAATATTTATAATATAAAATAAAGTTACTAACAGTACCATAATACAATAGTATGACAAGGTACATACAAATTTCAAGGTTATGTCTCAGAAGTTATGTCGCTGAAGGACATCAAAGATAGAAAGTGTTGATAATGGCTAAAGGTTACAATTCTGCAACTCCCTTGTGTCAACGACATGGCTGAGAAAAGTGGCATCATAAGCTAATGGCTGCTATTGGTTGTAACTACACAATTGCTCCTGTAACATGGTGTAGGTCTACTATGTATATAACGCTGCTCAATTTCTCAAAGTTACAAGCTTACACAATCTTTGGTGGATATATAATATAGAACAAGGTATTTTAACACTTGTCCCATAATCTTAACTGTAACATGTCTTTCAATTTGTAAGAATAATTTAGATTAAACTAATATCAACGCTATTAAAAATTGTTTGTAAACTAAAAAGCCATATTTGTATACGCCCCATAAGTATATGGGTCAACGCTAGTAAGGGAGAAATTGATGTTAATTAATTAATATATACATTAAAAAAAGTAGTACACTCTTAATTTATGCACGCGAATTTACTGGTTTCAGTTTTTAAAGATTAACAAAGCTTAAAATTTAGAATTTAAATTAAACTTATTAAGAATAGTTTAGAATTGATAACGTTGATTCTAATGTAATTTATTTTTAAAATTACTTAATTTTACATTATCCAAATTGATGTTAATATAGTTTTATTTTAAAATTACAAATAACTTTTTTTTTAAAGCTTGAAATCTAAATCAAAACTCTGCATTTCCCTAGTCCTCAGGGTGTAGATTGGGACAACGTAAAAGAGGCTTAAAATTTGGTTTTATAGGGTAGGCTAAGTGGACATATACGACAGTTAAAGCTTATGCATTATTATAATATATTTAATTCTTTTTTAGAATAGTCTAAAGTTAAAAGTTAATGTATTTGTATCTTTATTTATTGTTTAGACCAACATAAAATTTAATGTATTTTATTAATATTTTATTTTAGCATCAGTTAAGCTGATGTAAATCTTTAATATATTTAACTTTTTACAGATCTATTTATTTAGTATCAACTTAGAGATGACATAGTTGATTATACTTTGTTTTAGTCATGTAGTCCACGTTATTCTTTAACATCCAATGGGAGGAGTTTTCAAGATCGAATGCATCCAAAACAATAATCGAAAACTGAAAAAAAAATGAAAATAATCAAAATTGACTTTTTTAATAAAAACTTGATCTACTTTTTCTAAACGTAACCATTTAATTCGAAATTCAAATTAAAAATCCAACAAAAAAAATACTAATTGTATAGAAACATAATATCATATATTTGAAATTAATTAACACCTAAGAAACATACATTGGTGGATTTATTAGGAAATTGTTTTATGATTTGGTTGTATTTATATATATCGAAACAAATTTGTATTGTAATTTAACTATAAAATCATATAATGTATTCATAAATAGAGAGAAATTGCAAATTATGAATATAACAATAGTTATACAAAATAACTCAAGGATATTTTTATTTGTTAATTTTTATTATAAAATTGAAAAAGTTATTCAAATTAAATTGCAAAACATAAATGTAGTTTGATTTTTGTATTAAATTTAAATTTAATCAAATTAATTTTAATGTTTGATTGCAATAACTATTTGATGAAAAATAAAATAAATTGAGTCGCAAATACTTGTAGCTAATTATTGATATTATGTAAAACAAATACCAATTCAGAATTGGGGAAAGTTATTTATTACAGAATTCAATTAAATTTCTCTAGTAGAAAGATATTGTGTACCAACTAATCTCCAACTTTTAGGAAGATTATTTTTTCTTATAAACAGTGTTGTATTCTTTCTTTATTCTCAGGAGGGTGTCATGCTTTTGAAAGGTGTTCCGTATGGTCAATATTTTTAGTCAAGGCATAGAACAAGATAAATGATAGATTCTTTGGAAACATGCTTGGATCTGAAGTATAGATAGTCTATTGTTTGGACTAAACAAAGTAAAAAACAAGAAGAAAAAAAAGGGAAAAAGAAAGAAAAGACAAAAGAAAATGCAAAGAAATGTTATTTAGATTAAGAAAGAAAGAGTAACAAATTAAGTGAAAAATTATAATAGATGTGATTGATATAATAAAATATTTTTTATATGTATGTTTAAAAAAATCATTTGTATTATAAATTTTTAGAAATAACTTGATATAAAAATCATTATCATAGAAAAATCATCTTTAATAGAAAATAATTATCATATCTTAATAAATTAATAAAAAAATATATTATAAAATAATAAAATATTAAAATAAAATATTTTATAAAATAGGAATTTCAAATTTAATTATTTATATTATTTACATTATTTTGATATTTTTATTTTACTATATTTTATATTAAAAATGAATAGCTCTATATTTAACATATAATATCAATATATTAGTAATATAAGTATTGTAAATTTATATATATATATATATATATATATATATATATATATATATATATATATAAACATAAATAATAATAAAATGTTTCTAAATATAATGGATTACGTATTTATGGATTTTGTATTACACTTGTGATTATTTATTTCTTTGAATTATATATTCATTTCTTTACAAGTTTGTGGTATATATATATATATATAAAGCATGAAAAGTTTCTACTTTTATCATATTTTTATTATTATTGTTCTAATCCAAAAGGTTAAAATTTGATCAGTTAAAGTATTTAAAGTTCTAATTTGTCTTTTCTTATTTCCCAGAATCTTTTTATAAGTTTTCTGACATTTTGAATTTTCGCACGTAGAAAACACCATATTAACTTTTGTAATTAAATGTCTCTCTTACATAACATGACTCTTCTCTTATCCACAAGGTATACTAACTTTATCAACATTAAACTCTTGTTTATTAAATAAACACTTTACCTAATGGCACAATTGGCATTAGATTTATTGACTCAATTAGTATTAAGCATATTAACCAAACTAGTATTAAACTTAACACCACACAATCTCCCTAGTTTTAGTATTCCAAAGCATAAACTAAAACTTCTTTAAACCAAATTTTTCCTTAGTTTTAGCATCGTAGAGTGAAAAACTAAAAGTTCTTTGATGAAATATATTTATTCATTTGGGATTGTTTTAAGAGGTTACTCATCTTTTTTGTTCAATGCCTTAAAAAGTTACTAGTGGAAAACTCATAGGAAGATTGTCCTCAGGTGTCTGAAAAGATTATCAATTCGTCTTTTGAGAGACTAATGCTCCCTTTTAAAAGATATAGGAGAATTTGAATGTTTCACTCAATTTACATTAAAGAATAATGTTTTGTGTCTTAAAAGATCGTTGTTTCTTATAAAAAATTATAGTTCCATTCACTTTTTAAGATATTAGATATCCTTTCACCTTTTAGGAGACTGAAACTCATCTTTTTAGGTGCATTAAGAGATGTCTTTCTGGTCATACATCACCCTTTAGGAAACTAATATTTTTTTAATTAAATTTAAATTTAAATTTATCAAAGGATATCTATTGTACATTTTACGAATGAATTTGAGATCGTCAGTAATTAGCGATGAATGTTTATATCTATTGATAAACTTTACCAATAACCTTTTCATAGTAGAATTTATTCATCATCCATCGCTAAACATGATTTATTGAAGAATATATACTATTATCGATAGATAGTGACTATATGTAATATTTTTTTTTCTTTAGTAAATGTTAGATACTTATTTATGTAGAATGTTAATAACAACTTTTAATTATAAGTTTTAATATTGTTAAAAGAAAATATGTTAGCATTTTTGAAGCAATTATATGATATATTATGTTGGACTAAAATTGTTTAATTTTGTGATTTTAGACACGAAATTTACTGTAAAAGTTTAATAGAAACTAAAATTATACATTGAAAAAGCTACTATATCAAAGAAAATCCTTCAATTTATTTCTATTTATTTCGCTTTAAGAGTTTGTACTTCCTTTCACAAATAAGTTTGATTACGATTTTGTAAGATAAAGGAGTTATATGTCATGTTTCGTCAAAGAAAGCTCTGAATGGAGACTTTTCAAATTCTCTCTCCATCCTTACAAAAAAATTAGCCTTTTCCCTATCAACCTTTTTACAAAGCTTCTCAACCAAATGCTTCAATCTTTATGACTAGGAGTAGAATGCATGTGAATCTAAGGAATTATTCACTATCAGATATCTTTCCCCTTAGTATAAGTGTCTTAGTTGACCCAAAAATATTTTGTTTCCAAGTTCCAATGATCTCTGACATCATGTCAAACATAGATTTGATTCGTCCTTTGACACTGTCCTAACATGTTTTATCCTTCACGAAGCTTAGTTTGGGTAATCTTCTAAAATAATCTATTAAAATGTCAATTCCTTTCTGTCAACTGAACTTATCATTTTTTAAATTTCACTATATTGTTGGGTTAAACAATACTTCATAATTATTGTTACATAACTCTCATCTTCAGAAATTTATGTTTAATTATTCTACCTATAACTATTGTATATGTATTTTTGTTTCTGGCTTTTATTGTTAACACATATTTCTTTAATTTTTTTTATTTTTGCTAGGGAGTATTTGTTTTTTTATGTTTTATTGAAAGTTTAAGATAAAATTAGTAACAATTTAGAAAAATAAAATTAATTATGCAAAATATCTTTTACTAGGTTTATATTCTTATAAATAAAGATTTGTTGCTGGAAAGAAAAACATTTTATTTATATTATTTATGAGTATTGGATTTTATTTCTGTTATTTATAAGTATTCTTATTGGTTTCAGATCTAATGTAAATATCACCAATATAATAAATTTAATATCAACTGTTGAAAAATATTATAGTATGTACATCCCAAATCAAGTCAAATTTCTTTTAATATTTTAAAATTTGTTATGTGAATTATATCTTTTTCTTTATTCTTTAATTAGTGCTTATAATTGATTAATCTTTTTTTTACTTTATTTTCATTGGGCTTTAATAAATTTTAGAAAATAATCTTAAACTTATATTGTTGTAAAAACTACCTAATTGAAATTAAAGTTAGGAATAAATTGATTCTAATTGTTCATTTTAAAATTCTTAATCTATTTTGTTGATTGATTAGTTATAGTTACTTTGTAATAAAATTGAATTCATTTGTTTATGAAATTGATATTTGATTAAATTAATTAGTTGATGATATAAATTTTGATTAAGTAAGATAACTTTATTTTATAAGTAAATTATTATACTGGGAGACGTGAAATACCCACAAATTTTTGTAAAGTTTATCACCTCCTTTTACTTTTTATTTATATGTTAATCGTTTAAAAAAAAATTAATTAAGAGTTTGATTTTTTTTTTAATTTTATTATTATCTTTACTTTTATTTTTATCTTGTATTTTATTTTTATCATTTATAATTTTATTTTATCTTTATCTCTTATCTTTTATTATTTATTATGTTATATTTTTATTTTATATTTATCTTTTATCATTTATCTTTTATTATGTTTTTGTTATTATTGTTATCTATTAATTTATCTTTTCAATTTTCTTTATAAAATGACTTTGAATTATCCTTCTGAATACAGTCATTGGGCAACAAATTTCTCTAGCATTGGCACTCGATTGACCAGACAAACATTCTTGATTTTTCGGACATTTGTTGGTACGTTTCTTTTGTTCTTGTTCATTCTCAATAATACAATAATAGTATCTCATTCTTGGTTTAATCTGACGTCTTTTTTCTGATAGTTTATCATGTGTAGCTTCTATATAACTATCATGAATTGAGTATTTTTCTTATAATTCACATCTCAAAGCAAATAATCAGTATCTTAATTAGAACATATCTTATTTATTGAGTATTTCTCATTTAATATCTTATTCATTTTAAGTGTTTAATGGTCACTATTTATAGCATTCTCTCCAAATTGTAAATTTATTTTATTTCCCCACATTATGAATTGCTTCAGTTAATGTAGTACCACATGATGATAGTATATCAATCCTTATTTGCTTTTGACTTTTTGTATACAAATGGAATTGGTTAACTATTTTTCCATTATAATGCATTTATGCATATTTAAAATTGATCAGTGTCATAATGAGTGACATCATTCTATTAAATCATGGACCACGGTAGTACAAATTTATGAACTAAACACAAAGTAGGAACTATTCAATTGCTGTTCCAATAATTATGTTTAATAATCAGCTGTTTCTAATGGAAGAAAATATCAAAGTTAGGATTTAGAGGTTAAAGACTCTAAAATCAATGCAAGAGAATAGAAACGATCATCTACTTTCAAAGTAAAAAAAAATGTATATTGTAATTATTATTAAACTAAATTTACATAGCTAAAAATATATTAAATAAGTAGATGTGCATGTCTTTGCTAGGATTTTGAAAAACGATATCTCTCAATATGACTACCAACTAAAAAGAAAACATAATACTAAGAACATGAAGAGAATGTTCTTGAGAAATAGTCTAGCCATGATGGTTAGGATGAGGCTTTGATGGAAAAGTCCTACAAGAAACATTCTTTTGATCTTGTATTTTATTAATTTATAAGGGATGCAAAATGAAGTGTCTTCCTATTGGTTCCTATACCAGATAAAGATTATGATTCTTCTCTAATGATAGGAAAAAGACTCAGTAGGTTAGAATTGTATTCATATGTTAATTTTTATATTTATTTTTATTAATTATTTGTATTATTGTATATAAGATAAGGATATATATAAATTGCATTTCTTAAATTACAAGAAAACTAGGTATTAGTTAAAATTTGTTAAAAAATGTTAAAAATATGCTCATAATGATTTTTTTTTGACAAATTTTCAATGGGTCGTAATTCATCACTAATAATGTAATAGATAATATTTACCGACGAAATTTTATATTAATCAGTAATTTTTAAAGAAAAAAATTCTTTTATAAGTCAGTAAATATCACAATTTGATTGATCTTTTTCGTCTTCTCTCCTTCTTCTATTTTAAAAATTTTTCAATCCAGAAAAATTAATACATTACAAACGAAAGGGGTAGTCTACCTTCAATCCAACTAAATCCTTCATTACAAACTTTGATAAAATTTTGGTGAAAAAGTTATTGGGGTTCATGTCAATCCAATCACCAACGACAATAATGGAGGCTTCTTTTTCTCAAACACGACAACAAAGCTCTTGTAGCAGTGATGCCCTTGTCATAGTGATTGGCCAATATAAAGCTAACAATGGTCTTTCTGTCATGTGATTTGATTTGTCCTCTGTGGTGAAGGTGAGATGAATCTTCATTGCGGTGAGTTTGGCTCGTGGTGTATCTATCTGGTAATGATGGTTGAGAGTCGCGATGACTTTCTTTGCATTTCATTTACGATGAATGGTTTTATCATTGACGCGCAAGAGAGGAAAAAGGGAAAAGGGAGGTTTCAATTTTCTAGTGGGTGGCTTGCGGAGAGAAAGATAGTGGGAAGGAAATTTATCATTTTCTTTATTGATGAATTTTATTGATAGAATAATCTATCAATAAGATAAATTTTATTAACTGACAAATTTTATCGACTAAAAAATCTATTAGTAAATGAAACATATATTACTAAGAAATTTACTAATAGAAAAATCTGTCAAAATTAAAATTTAAAAAATTATCAATAGTTTAATTTATTGGTGGATTTATTTTCGTCGATAATTTTAAAATTTTTTTGTAATGATTTCTACATTACTTTCATCACTCTTCACTTTTATTACCGTTTTTCGATTTGTCTTGTTCGATTGACAATCATTCAAAGATATTTTGATTAAGATACAGTTCTAAAAATACAATAAATGAAAAAGTAATAAATGTCTTACAACACCATATTTATAAACATCTTGGTTTCTACTTTAATGACAACTTAATCATGATTTAATTTTCTTTTAATCTTATTTATCATGATAATATCATAATTGATTGGAATGATATGAATTTAATGAAGTGGGTATGATATGTAGAATTTGTTTTTATTAATAAAAGTAAAAAATCACTAAAATATCTTTTCTACATTAAATTGAAAAGTTTATTCATTTACAAGTATTATACTGAAATGTAATAGAGAGATTTTGAACATATTTGAAAGACTGGTGTGATGAAAAAGAAATTTAACTAGAAACTTTATGACTAGTGATAAAGTTTTTTTTAGGGAGGTTTTGGCTTTGTTCTCCATTTTTTGTTTATGTGTAAAATAGTACATAAGTAAAAGGTTTTTCTTAAAAAAAAGTAATATATTATATATTTGACATTCTCACAGTTTTTATACATCCATTTCAAAATACTTTTTTAAAATCTACCACTGTTTAAGATGTATAGTCATATGAAATATTTGGAATGAGAAAGACATAATTATATTTTTAAAGATTTTTTTTTTCACTTTAGTTCAAAAGATTCAAGTTATATTCATTGTTGAACATAAACTGCCTCAATAAAAATCTTTTAATTCAATTATATTAACATTAGTTTATGGGTATGTTCATACAATACAATAAAATAATAATAATAATAATAATAATAATAATAGTATATTGATAATAATGGTATAATAAAAGGTAAAATGATATAATATTAATACTTTTATATAATATTTACTATTGATAATTATATTACTAGCGACAATATAAAATATTAGTATCAAAGATAATATGATTATTAGTTTTTAATAAAACTAAAAATCAAATTTACAAATATTTTCTTTGAAAAAGAATGCAAAAATATTTTAAATTGGAGTGCAAATTTGTACACATTTTTTTCTTTTACATATTTTTTAAATTACATTTAAAAATAAAAAAAAAAAGCAATTATTGGTTACCTTTTTTTGGGATTGCAAATAACTTGTCCACTCATATTTTTTTTCATTATTCACGAAAATTGAATTATTTTGATATGATGTTATAGTTTAAATATAAGAGATGGTAATAGGGTGGACATGTGAGGGTTAAGAGTAAGAGATGCAGTTAAACACTGAAAGCATTGCAAAACGCATGTGGCTTTGACCATATTACGACTTGGAACTTGGAGGCTTGGGAAAGGTCAAACGGCAACTCTCTCCTCTATCCTTCCCAGCCCTAATCCTTTTTCTGCTTCCACTTTCCAAGCGGTAGCTACCACTGTACTCATCCATTAACACCAATTCCAAACAACCCTTTCACTCTCAATTCAATTTTCAAGGTTTTACATTCTCGCTACTCACTTTCTTTTTCACTGCACCCTCGCCATTCTTCTTCTTCAATTCCGCGCTTTCAGCTTCCTCCGCTGTTGCTCCAACTATCTATTTTAACTTTCATAGCTAAGGTTTTGCATTCTCTCTCATAATCACTTTCATTTATTTTATTTCTCTCCTCATTGCCCCTCTTACTTTTCAATTTTTTTTATCAATTTTGCGCAATCGGGTTCTCCTCTATTGCTCTGCTTATCGATTTCAAGTAGCAGAACTTTCTTTTCCATATTTGTCAATTTTTGTTTTGTTTTATCCTTTCTGTTAAATTGGTTACTCTCTCTTTTTAGGGTGCCACATATTGTCCTCTTAATTGCGAGTGCAGCGAATAATTGTATGCAGTGTTCTTTTTTGACTTCCAGAATTTTAGTAGTTAGGTTTTGGCTATTATTTGCCTCCTGTATTCTGTGTTGTGTTTGTGCCTTGTCTTGGTTTATTTTTATTGCTTCAATTGATGTGGAACCCGAGTTTAACTTTTTTGTTCATGTTACATTATGAATTTTGGTCTGAGGAAGTTTAATTGTATGATGGTTTGTTTCTGATTTCAGTGGTGATAATTTGGAGAGGCATCATGCCAGCGGTGCGGTGTTTTATTCCTGAAGACACCATAAATCAGAAATTACATATAGAAAGGAAGCTTGGTAGTGTCAAAGCACGCAAGTATTTTGATCTGCTGCAGAGATTTCTGAGTCTCAAAATTAGCAAAAGTGAATTTGATAGGACCTGCATAGCAACTATTGGGAGGGAAAATGTTCCTCTTCATAATCATTTGCTTAAGTCAATCCTGAGAAAAGCTTGTCTCTCCAAGACAATTGGGTCAAGAGAAAGCAAAACAGTAAGTTCTTTGAATGTGAAAACATCAAATGGGTGTAGCAATCTTCAATTTCTGTGCAAGGACTTTCCACAATCTCCTCGAAAAGGCAGGACTCCAAATTTGCGTGATCGCAGATACAGGGACCGTCCCAGCCCTCTTGGTCCTCATGGGAAGAACAACATTGGATGTGAGGATTCAGTCCTAAAAACTCATGAGCAGCAGAGCATTGCTGATCTACAGTCCCCAGGGAGTAGACTTGCTCTTCCAGTGGAAGATGAGGAAGAGATTGATCAGGACTCTGAAATCATGAACCTTTACAAAAGGGGTCCTATTGAAGCACCTCTGGGTATTCCAATTTACAACAGAAGACCACAAAAATATTTATCCCAAGGATTATCGCTTGGTACTTTAAGTGATACCTGTCATAACATTGGTCAGTTACCAGATACATCTTCTTTAACCAAAAGGTTAGAACAGAAATTGGAAACAGAAGGATGTAAGATTTCCATGGATGCAGCCAACTTGTTAAATAATGCACTTGATCTTTATCTCAAAAGATTGATAAAGCCGTGTTTGGATTTAGCTGCTTCAAAGTCTGTAAATAAGTTTGGTGCTTCAATCCAACCTAGTTTGAAGGAGCTACCAATGAGAAGGGGTGTGCAAAGGCAATTTAGATCTGCTTCTGGATCTCTATCTGACTTTAGAACAGCAATAGAGTTGAATCCTACTGTGTTAGGGAAAGATTGGCCTCTAAATTTAGAGAAGGTTTGCCTACGTGAATCAGAGGAATGATGCAAGACAGGTTCAATACTGCCGGCTATAAAATTGAATTCCCCTTGAAGTGGATGGATGATATTGGAATAGGGTAAGTCTACTCTGAATCTAATATTTGATTTTTCACTCAACATTGCTGACATACTTTAGTGGAAATGTGAGAAGTTTTGATCTGGTGACTACAAGCTGTATAGGTTTCAGTGCTGACAAATTTAGTTTGGGACATTATGACGAGTTAAATTTAAAAATTATTACCACAAGAATAAAGCTTACTGAATAGATGAGATCCCTTTTTGATATAGTTAGGTTATGTCTTCATTGTATCGAGTTTTTTTTTTTGGTGTAAAGCTCATTTTCAATCATTTCATTCCAAACATTTCGTTTTGTTCCAAGTTCTGAATATAATTAATGTATGCGTGACTATAGCATCTTGTGTGTTCATTTGTACAAAGGTTGTAGTATGTTTCAAAAACATTGCAAATTGGTCTTCATATGCGCAACTAACAAGCTTTCTTCATATCAGCACACCCTTTCTTTTGCATTGCGTAATAAGGTCTCTCATGGCCCAATTACTATAACAAAAGCATTCTCTACCATAGAATTCGGCCTCCAGGTCAACCTGACGGCTTCTATCATCATATTAAAACCACATAAGTAATTTTTTTTTATTTCGCATGAGTTGTCTTGGGATCTAAAGATATTAATGGTCTTTGTAATATTTCTATTTTCAAGTTTTGATTATAATAGATTTATTAACAGTGTAACGGTTGGTAAAAGTGATGTGATGGTTTCTGTGAAGGATTGAATTTCATGTCACAAATCCAATAAGAGTGCTTTATCTGCTGTGCATAAAAGATATGAATTTGCAACCATTGCTTTTGATCTAGATTCCAAGTAGTTGCTTTGGGTTTTCTGAGTGTTTTACTTGGTTCAAGGTCTTTAACCTGTTGTTTACTTTTGATCTAGATTCAAGTTGTTGCTTTGGGTTTTCTGACTAATGGTTCAAGGACTTTGACCTTTGGTTTGCTTTTGATCTAGATTCCAAGTTATTGCTTTGGGTTTTCTGACTATTTTACTTGTGTTTGATGGTTCAAGGACTTTAACGTGTGGTTCATTTCTTGCATTTTATTTTTATGATTAGTGCTTGATGGTCATGGTAAGATATATGTGAAACTGCAATCCCTTTGTGTTCATGGTATATCAGTTTTAAATATTGTCACCATTATGTTTGAAATTTTAAGGATTTAGCAATTAGAAGTTAAATCTATGGTTTATCAAATTAAATTTTTTAATAAATAAATGTCTTTTACTGTTATAATTAAAATTCATAATACATCGATATCGTTGACTATTTAAATTTACAATGGGCGGGTTAGATTGTGGTATGAGATTATTTTCATCTCTTAATAATATTTCATTAAATAATATTGATATTTCAATTCACGTATAAAGATAAATATTCAAATAAAGCTAAAAGGATGGCAGTTTGAGATAGTTGAGAGGATTCTTTTGGCTAGTTGCCTCAACAGATTGATGGGTGAAGCATTAATAAGAATAAAGAGAGAATGATGTGAATATTCAATGGGAAGGGTGAAGAGAGACACAATAAGATTATTTTTGTATATTCTAATTTATAATGACTATTTTTAAGAGTATATAATGTTCATGACATATAACTTGTGATCCGTCTTTGCTACTATTATGACATTGTGGCATTAGTTGAATATAGATATGCCTTAGCCAAAGTATATATAGACATTCTTTCTGTCTATTTCTTAATTCTTTAACAGGTCTCTTAACAATTTGCCTTAGAGCATTTTGTGAATTATGTTAAGTGAGGGATTTACTATTGGCATGACTTTTGAACCTAAGCTTCTTTAGGGTTTGTAAATGTATTGGTTGTTACTCTCAGCGTAACATCTATATGATTTTTGTTGAATAGTATCAATGAATGTAATCTGCAAATGGAGATTGTAAATTGCACACGTTACAGGTATGCTGAACAAACCAGGTATGCAGCTCATTTTCTTGTTGTGTGCGGGGTTGTATTTTATCATGATGGAATTGGTTTTGTTTTTTATACAGAAAATATTGGAGTGTGAATGTAAGAATAAGATTGCTCCCATGGCTTTGAAATGGATTGAAATAATAGTTAATACAAATAGGTCAGCAAATATTATAGTTTTGCACTTGCATTATTTTTTAAGTTATATTCGGATGGTGAGGTTGATTATTTTAAGGGAACGAATACAGGAAAAGTTATGCAAGAAAATAAATGAAAATGGGTAGTAGACAAATTAAAAATTTTGTCTTTCAATAAAAACTATGTGTAGCATACTTGGAGTAGTATGAAGACAACAATTTAACTATTTAAAAATAAAAGATTTATAGCATCACGCTTATACTTAAACCACTGATGATTTTTATTAAATTAAACTTTATGTCATTATTTGATCCAGAAATTTAATACTAGAATAAAATATAAACATAAAACAATAGAGATTCAAGTATTCTAAAATCCATTTATTGATTTTTTTTCCCTCTGGGTAACCATTATTTTTATGAACAATTCAAAGTTCATAGTTTTGGAGGACTTTGAATTATTTGGAACATTACAACAAATAAAAACTGAACCTTAGCTTCTCTTCTTCCCTTAAACTCCCTCCCCTGGGCATCCAAGCAACTCCCGAATCATTCGCAAACAAATTTATTAAAAACAATTAATCTAAATGCCCCTTGCAAGTTAAATTCCCCCATTAAGGTTGCAACTTGCTTTCCCCCTAAAACATGCACTGTTTGCGACATTGTGTTGAATTAAAGCACAGAACAATCGGTACGAATTTTGCCATTTCTTGCTGTCTTGACTCCAACACGACCCAGTTTGGTCATAGCAGCAATGAAGTTAGAGTTGAAAACGTTAGCATTTGAAGCAAAGGAATTAACAGTGTTCCTGGACCTTTGGTCAGTGAAGAGGATTTGATCCGAGGTGAAAAGGCCCTTTCCTTGTTGGAGGTTTTGGTAATAAACGTTATCGAATCTTCGGGGAGTGGTTGGATCCATGTTAATGGCAATCCTTGGGTCCACGTTCCTTGGGCACATCTGTTGCAATTGGATTGCGTATTGCTTGTTCAATGATGGGTCCACTGGAGTTTGCCCATTGAAGTTATATATTCTATTCGCGAACTTGCTGCAGTGGGAGAATCCAAGGGTGTGTGCACCTGCAAATTCGCAATTAAGCACGTTGATTGAGGGAGGATAAAGTAAATACGCAAGATTACAAAAATTATTAACTAGTGAACACTTTTTATTCAGATTTCATCTCTCAACCACGTCTCGTTTTCAGCCTCTGCAACTTGCATGCAGATCACAAGCTCCGACCTCGCTTTTCTATGTCATTTTTTTTAGTGCTTTCTGACTCACAAATGATTGTGTTTTATTATATTTAATACACCATTATTTATCTCTAAAGACTTGTATCAACCTTTATACAACAGCATAATAAAAACAAGTTTCAAATATATTTAATTATTGCATTATTTTCAAAAGTAACCTTTTTAAGTTTTAGAAAAATATTAATTAATGATAAAATCTAGATCAAGGTCGTCATTTTGATGTCATAATATGTTTTTAATTGAATGACGACAAGTCAATATGTTTGTTTAAAACTCTGTGATGAAGACTATATAAGGATTTTTCACTTTTTACTTATTTAAATCCATTTAAGAATTAACTCTAAGGAAAAACATTTTAAGTCTGAAAAAGCTATATCAGGTGATTTGGAACTTGTCACCATCTTTTCTAACTTTTACATTACAAACAATTAAATGTCATTATTTTTTTTTCTCATAAATTAAAACCCATGAGTACACGTAGACACGTGTTGTTGGTCCTTTATCAATCACTTAATAGTTTCTCTACTTCAGCTTCTATTTCTAAAGTGAACCATCCCTTTTTTTGAAAAACGATCAATACATTTTACAACATTACCAAAGATTTATAGTATCAACGGATATGATATGTGATTAACTTTTTTAATTCGTGAAATTAATAAAATTGAATTAAATATACAGTATTGATTAACCATGTAATAAATTTCCCCCTCACCAACCCCTTTTGGCTTTTCAACTTTCACAATAGCCAAAAGAACTCGTGAGTCATTATCTCTTCATTTGACTACAACATAAATGAGTAATTACATTATCGACGACCCTAATAAGGTTTATAAGTTAATGGGACCATTGTTGAAAACAGTTGCAGGGGTGATTACCTGAGAGAGCAATCATATCAGTTTGGGTGAGTCCATTTGCAGCAAAAAGGGAGTTGAGCTGGTTCAAATCGAACGTGGGATGCGGAAGCCTTCCATTTACATCAGAAGCTCTTGAAACTAACCCATCAAACCTTCCCAACTCAACGGTATACGAAGGTCCACCGGACTGCATTAATTAAGGCAGAAATTTTAAAAAAAAAACTATAGTTTTATACCATGTCATATAATTAAAAGCTAGAGCTTGTTTTGAAAGCATAAAATTATTTTATATACGAACAGATTAGAGTGAGTGAAGAACTAACCAGTACGATAACATCACGGGTAGCCAAGGCCAAAATATCAGCACACGAGACTTTGTTCCTGCACTGAGGGACAGCATCTACTGCAGCTTTTGCTTTGATCACCGTGTCAAATCCATCACCTGCCAAGGAAAGATTGTCTGGGTGATCCTTCTCCGCTTGGTTGTTCCCAGTAGATGCCACCAAAACCGAGGCATCACAACCCTTTACGTAACACAACAATCAACAAAAACATCACCACTTCAACAACAAATTGTTATCTCAAAAAACTCTTTTTCAACCTTGATTTCTTTCACAATGTGAAGATTTTTGTAGAGGTGTGACTACAATACTATAAACAAAGAAATCAGTGATGAGCTTAATGTTGGGTATTTTTGAAAATAATAATATACTGAAGCGAGAGTTTTGTAGGCATTAATAGATTGGTGGATTTACCTGGACAAAGCAATCGTGGAAGAAGAGACGAAGGGTGGCTGGAACAGTGACAAAGGTTTGCTGAAACTTGGTGGTAACTACCTGTCTAACGATGGTTTCGAGATTGGGGCATACATTAGCGTAGTGGTTTGGACTAAGCTGGGCAGAGGTTGGATGTAGATTATAAAGGGACAGTGTTAATGAGAGCGACCACACAAGTATGAGATTAAGCCGACCCATTTACTGTGTTTTGCAGAGGAAGAATTACGAAAGAGGATTTTGTGACAAAGGTGCTGAGTAAGGGTGTTTAAGTGGGGATATATAAGAGCAACCCAAGTTAAGCTAAGCGTCGTGGGACATGGCTCACGAGGCAGCCAGTTGTCTTGGAATCTTTTCAACACAGCAATTTAGAAAATAAAATTGTATTATTATTATTATTATTATTATTATTATTATAATATTATTCTTTGAACAAACAATAATAGAAGACTCCGAAAGGGACACTGTTGTTGAGAGGTTGTGTTTGTGACTGTGTCTGTGGCCGCCTTGTTCCATTCAAATAACTTCTTGCTTGCTTCGTTGCTTTTATCTTTGTCAAACGAAGTGCTTCCAGAAAGTTGCTGGGGAAGGGATTATTTATGTCATGGGAATCCTCAATTCTTAATTTCTATAAAGTTATAGAGAACTTTTTATACAGAGAGAGAGAAAGAAAGGTGAAGGGGCTGCCAAAATATACAGCACGAGAAAGAAAGGTCAAGCTTCCCACTTTCTATGGGCTCCCTTGTATGAATAAAGTTTGCATTTTCTTTTTCTGTTACTTCGACTTCTCCTCATAAAGTATGTAATAAAGGTTCTTCAAAAATATGTGTGCGCTCATAGTTTTAACCAATTATGAACATTTTTAATTGATTGATTAATGTCAAATTTTTCACAGTAATATTATTGATATATGGAGATTAAACTCGTTATTTTGTATGTACACGCCAAACTTGATTGAACTACACTAATTATTTAAACTTTACCATGTAACAATGAAAAAAGTTACAACTTGTTTGAAAACTGCAAAGGATTTGTTTCCTGAAGAAGTTGAAGTGAATTAATAACATACTGATTGCATACTTTTAATATTTTTACATTTATAATTTTATTTAATACTTTAATTGAACAAATTGATGTGCATATATATGTATAATTTGACCTTGAAGTAGACAGTGGTCGATTCTTAACAGCAGGGTAGAGGATTATTTTATGAAAGATTATTGGGCACAAGATGAGGATAATCCTGGGAACATGTGATGATACAGAAGACATTCAGCCTTTTCAGTACAAAAACAATGTATGCTTATCAAAGATTGGATCCCTAATTTTTTATTTTTTTTCGGAGTGATGCATGTCTTTCAGAGTTTATATAATGAAACTAAAAATATAATGATTTCGTTATGATAATGATATAGTAATCACAATAGTTCTATACAATGTTCATTTTATCTATTCTACTCTACATGTGTAAATTTACTTTTAATTGTGTAAATTTATTTTCACAATAAACATATATGTTGATAAAAAGATATGACCTTTAATTAAAAAAGTAATGTACTATATAATATTGATTATATAAATATGATTACTCCCGGTAAAAAAGATTAATTAATTGTAAAAGTTGGCTTTCACTGCCTGTGTAGAATGCATAGGCAACAATTAAATTGTAACCATTCTTTTATTTCATTCTCCAGATTTTGTTGTATTAATTTCCTACATTATTTTTGCATTTAAGAAATTAAATGTTTGCATGTTTCTGCATAATCATTTCTTCATATGAATTTCTTTAAGATAACATTATTAAAAACTTGTCTCTAGTTCATTAAAAGCCTTGAAACAGTACAGAGAGACATTGCTTGATTAAGGAAAAAAAAACTTACGTTTTAACCTTAGAAAGACTTGTGCAATAATACTTTGGCGTAAACTTATCGCAGTAGTATATTCTCATAAAAGAGGAATTTTCTTGCACCCATTAAATACCCACCAAATTTTTTGTCATTATTTACAAACTGTTAATTTTCTGTAACTATCTTCTGTACACTTCGTATGCGTTTTTTAATGTAATTTTCTTTTGGGGTGTCTTATCCTCTAACTCTAGTTTTATTTTCTTTCTAATTCAGATGCCCTTTTATACCTATAAAGTATAATATCTGTAGGACAATTATTAATGGCGAATTGTAGATTGCAGACGTTTATCACTACAATAGGAAATCTGATGAAATGAAGAAAAATCATTGAGGACAATAATCTAATTTTATTTATTTAATTATTAAACAACTTGTAAGCGATTTTTTATTTTATCTTTTAAACTTTTTGGACATAACAAAAGCTTCACAAAAAGATCATGGCTCGTGTTTTGAAGAAAAAAAAAAGAAGAATCATAATTGGTGTGGTAACTTTTGTGAATGGCGTGCTCTAAACATTGCACATGCCCCATATACACGCCAGCAACCGAAAACAAAAAACAGCCTTGTCAATAAATAAAAAAGAAAAGGAAAAGTCAAGATGCGAGTATGATTAACTTGGAAACAATTTTAATTTTGTCATGTAGTAGAATTTTTTTATTAATTCTCCAAGTAATTAAATAAAAAGTATTGCTTTAGATGTTTATACATTTATTTTTGTTTGAATCTCAATTTTTACTTAATGAGAGTGTGTTTAGAAGCTTTAGTAAAGAAAATGAAACACTAGTTTCCAAAAATAAGGAATTAGAGAAGTATTAGAATGATTAGGGTATTCGGAATAATAGTGACTCTAAAAGGAAATAGCATTCAAAAAAAGTAGGCTCCCTCATGTGGAACTACCCTCAATAATTGGCTGCTCATGCACGTAATCTCATTCTTAACTTTATCTTTGACTTTTCTTCCTCTTTTTTCCTCTTCTTCTTCGCATTCTTATTCCCTCATTTGCTGCAATTTCTTATCCAATTTTTGTGTGGGGGCAAGTTACTATCCAACATCCTTTTCTTCATGCATTTTTCTCTACTGCTTTAACCCTTTTTCCCCTAATGCTTGGTTTAATTATATCAACAAAAATACTTCATTTGGGCTGCATTCAAGAAATAATAACATAAATGATTTTTCCATAAATTAAAAATAGGATGTATGTTTTAAGAAGTGAATTTTAAGTCTAGCATAAAATTAATTTGTAAGGTAAGATTTTCATTCACTTATATATTTTATCTTATCTCTAGTTGATATAAGACTTTCAACCGTATGAATATTAAAATTTATTTTTTAATAATAAATGTTAAATTTTATTTAATTAAATTAAGTAAAATATATAAAAGTAAGTGTCGTTATGTTCGACGCTGTGAAAAGATGATGTGGTTATATTATTTTCTTGCACTTTCTTTTATTATCGAGAAATTTCTCATTTGGTCAAGTCATTCTCATTTTCTACTCTCTATATAAATAGTACCAGCAAGCAATAAGGAATAAAGAAAAGTGGCAACTTGTGAATCCAATAAAAAACTTAATATCAAGTGGATGTAATTAAAAGTGTGGGACATGTGACTTAGTTTATTGTTTTTAGGGTTAAATATGTTTTTGGTCCCTTAACTTTTAGTGAAAATTGGAATTAGTCCCTCTTTAAAACTTTGGCCTAATTTAGTCCTCAGACTTTATAAATGTGTGAATTTAGTCCTTTTAACCAAATTTTTTTAACTTTATTTGATGTTTCAAGTGCGTTTCATGATAGCATTTGAGTTGTTTATACTGTTTGACACATTTTTGATTCAATGTTAACTGATAAATGCGTTTGAAATATCAAATAAAGTTAACAAATTTTGGTTCAAAGGATTAAATTCACACATTTCTAAAGTTTGGGGACTAAATTAGTCCAAAGTTTTGAAGAGGGACTAATTCCAATTTTCAATGAAAGTTAAGGGATCAAAAACATATTTAACCCTTGTTTTTATTCAATTTTTTGGTACTTGAACTTTAAATTACTGATGCACAGACTATTTTGGATTTCTTTATTTCTTTATTTAATTTACTTTTTATTCTTGTGGTTGCTTTCAAATTCTAAATATTTCACGTTTTAAAAAATTATAAAAAAATGTTTAGCGTTTTTATAATGTTAATTCATGATGACTTCAAAGCATTTTATAAAATCATAAAATAACAGGGTCAATTAGATTGAGTTTAGTTATTGTGAAACATGATATTTGTATTTCATATAGTAATTGATGTGAGATATATAAGACTTACTATGCAATAATCTTCCCGTTATAAAGAAAGAAAGTGATGGATGAAAAAGACAAAAGAATTGGAGTATTGTTTGACGTTGAAATAATGAGGATTTGAAGACTAATTTTTAAAATCGTGATAACGAAGATGTGGCCTTCTATCTGTCATAATAATCACTCACTTAATCCATTATTTATCATCAATAAGTGTATAAATCAAAATACATGTTTTATATGTTACGTCAAAACTAAATGAAAGTTTGAAAAATATTTACACTCAGAAAAATACAAATGAAATTAATCAATAACAATTGTAACGTTCTATTCACATATTGTTATTTAGTAAACTATCATTATATGATGCACGCTGTGATATGTGTATAGGATATAATATATATTTGATACGTACATACATTTATTTTAAAAAGGTTTAATTGCTTCTTTTGTCCCCAGTTTGGTTGAATTGTGTCAAATTCATCCTCATTTTTAAAAAAGTTTCATTGTCGTCCTCACGTGGTATAAAAGTGTCAATTGAATCCAAACATAGAAAAAATTTGTGTCAAAGTAGTCATTTTTCCTATATCTCTGTGTCTTCCTTTCATATGTCACTTCTCTGGAGCTATGAAAAGCCTTAAATTGGATAAGGTAAAATGAATATCTGTACTTAATTGTATGAAAGGAAGACACAGATATATAGGAAAAATGACTACTTTGACACAAATTTTTTCTATGTTTGGATTCAATTGACACTTTTACACCACGTGAGGACGACAATGAAACTTTTACACCACGTGAGGATGACAATGAAACTTTTTTAAAAATGAGGATGAATTTGACACAATTCAACCAAACTGGGGACAAAGGAAGCAATTAAACCTTTTAAAAACAATAAGATATATGGTACGGGATATATATATAATTTTAAAACATAATAAATATAAGATTATTATGGTGTGAATCTAAATTAAAATATTATATACTAAATATTGTCAAAATAAAATAATATAATTTATTGTCATCATAAAAATATCATTATTTTAAATATTTGTTGAATCCAGTAATCCAAATTGAAATATTGATATATCACCTTAAGTCAAGTAGCACATGGAACTTGCCGTATTACGTCCATAAATGAAATCATTGTACTCTCCTATATTGAAAATTTTCAACACTAAAAATTCAGAAATAGTATTACTCCTAAGTTTCTTAGTCACACTCACCAATTTTTTAATTTTAAAAAAATAATAAAAGTAAAAGTAATTATAACCTAAAATCCTCTAAGGTTTCTTATTCTCTATATTATCTAAATAACCAAAGCAATGACTGTCGCTTTAATTACATTAAGTAAATAACTATAAGAAGACTTCAAAATCTGTATAACCAAATTCAAAGAGAAAAATTATAAATCTTAAAAAACTCTCTTTAACCATTCCCACAATTGATAATAGAATATTGAAAGAATAAATGAGAATAAAAGTCAATATTGTTCTCACACAAATAACATGTTAAACATAAAATCATAATTCTTTTTTTCACCTCGAAATCAATAAATAAATAACCATATAATAACGATAATATCATCAAATCAAATTCTTCCAATCCACATTTCATACCAGAAAAATAAAAAATGTTAGCAATTTTCTGATAAGCACATTAAGTAGTATATGATAAAACAAGCTTATAACATTGCAAAATAATTTACAAGGTTCTTGAATTAAAAACGAAAGTATATAATAAATTTGTTCATTTTTACTATAGCTATTTTAAAAGTGAATGTAAAAATAATTTATAACTAAATAGTAATACAACCAGTTTATATTAACTTTTACATTGTCAATGTCAATGCATATAATAAAAATATTAGATTGTGTATTAAGGCTCACGCTAGCAACGGTTATATAAGAAGATCAGTACAAAAACAAAAATAAGAAGTTGTCTGTTATTTTATTCCTCAAAGAGAAAAGACAGATATTTATGCCAAAAACATTTGAAAATTAATATAGTTTTAAAATTAGTATTACTTTATATCTTGATGTCTGGCATGAGAAGGACTTTATAAATAAAGCCGTATTAATGCTATAAGTACAACAAATGACCACTATTTTAATACATAGTTAATTCAAGATAAAAGAAAAACATGTTAGAAACTATACTTTTAAATAACTGCATTATTTTATATCATAAGTATCTATCATGTCAAGAGCGTAATTAAATAAGTTAATCCCTACTATCAATGTAAGAAGTAATATCTTAACTTATAATTACACAAATTGATCGAAATGAGATGATGAATTAGTTTTTTATATAATAATAAAAATAAATTATGTTTAAATTCTTATCGTGATAAATGTTTACAATTAGTAAACATAAGTTATAAAGATAGCTATAAAAAAAATACAAACTGACGTCAAAAAATAGGTAGAGAGATGAACAACATGGTGTAAATATATAATTAATATTTTATAAGATAAGTTATTATTTTATATATTAAATTTATAATAAATAAATATTTTTGATATATAAAGTATACTCCGAGTAAAGTCCATAATAAATAAATATTTAATATATAATGTATAGTTTTCACATGTAAAATGAATAGTTTAAATTAAGATAATTTATTTAGTAATTATTGACATTTTCTTAAAATATATAATTTAATTGGTAAATAAAAGTAAAAGATGCTACATTGAAAATAGTTTTTCTATTTAATGGTAAAAGTAGTGTGAAAAATAGATAAACATAAAGTAATAAGAATTTATTCTCTAAAAATTTCGTGTTTAATTTATAACATAAATCAATATGTTGACGCAATAACAAAATGAATTAAAATACATATAATTTGAATAAGTGAAAAACTAAAACAATAATTTTATAATTATAACACTAATGTAAACAAAAAATATATATTTACAAGTTCATTATACTAAATATGTTTTTTAATAACAACTTCATTGCACTGCGATGATATCGATTTATCCGATAATTGATCCTGTATTTATATAATTCATCCTCTAATTAGTATTTTTAGAACTTTAAATATTTAAGAACTAATAAATCATTAGTAGAAGTATTAAGTTATGGAAAAACTTATATCCATTTCTACTGAGGTTTCTACATTAATAATATGATAGAGTTAATGGCATCTTAAGTGTGGTTGAGGGGGCTTGCAATTTTTTTTAACATGTATATTAGTATATAAGTACAAATATATATTTTTAAATTTTAATATATTTTATATACATGACATTTTAAAAAAAATTGTATATTTACAAAAAAACTTAAAACTCCCAAAATATAATATGAAAATCCGTAATTAGATAGATTGACTGCAAACCCTAAAATTTACCTAGAGAATAATTATTCCTAATGAACAACTTTTTTCAAAATTAAAATTACTCAAAATCATTTATATGATAAAATGCAGTAAATGGCTTAGTCAATTTATGTATTTAAAAATATCAAATATATTTAATATAAATATCTCAAAAATTGTTTTATGATTCACAAAAGTAACAGATTAAAACAAAAATAGTATTTACAAAAGATCAGACTTAATCACAAATAAATTTAACTTAAGTTGTTAAAATCTTTTGGCCAGTTTTTAAAATAACAATCTAGATGCAAACGACATAATATATTTTGTTCAGATGTTAGACTGTGTAAGTCATTGTAAATTTCAAATTTGATTTATTCTTCTGAATAAACATAGAAATAGAAGAAAAAAAAAAGTATGAAATTTTGTCTAAAAGGAAGTAGAAAGAATTTAGAGGTTCTTGTATCTTATGCTCCCACGTGTACGCAAACAAAGAGAAAAAGTAGTTACTAATTATATAGTTTTGGCCTTTTATGATGAGAAAAACCAAGTTCTGATAACAACTTCATTTTAATGACTTTTCCATAAGGATAAGGAGAGATGGAGTCTCCATATTTTTAATAGGAAAATTGTGTTTTGGAAATAAAATGTTGATTGAGAATAGTGTAATTATATAGTGGACAAAAATGTATCAATTATGAAGGAAAACGAAGGACAAAAGTGTATCAACTTTGCCAGCTATCATCTTAATAAACTACACTCTTTTACTTGTCCTGTTGATGTGACAAAACCAATAATTAAACTTTATCATTTATTCTAAACCAAACTATCATATACCTGCCCTCGTATTCATACAAACGCAAGAAACTATTCCTACTTTTTTAAGTTCCAAAACTTATTTTTCAAAGTATATCCTTTTCATATAATCACTCTAAATTTTAAAGTAATTAAAATAAAATATACTTTCTTTTAAAGGTATATATATTTGGATTGATTAACTTAAGTTCAATAATTCTTGGTTAATCATATATGAATTAACACTCTTCGATTAATATAATCGATTAGTTTTAGTCTATCACTTTTAGATAGATCACTCTCTGGATGATCGTTTTGTTGGAAATCCAAATCTAAGTCTAAGTTTCACATTAGATAGAAATAGAAAAGTAGAACAATATATAAAGATGAAAGATTCATTAACTCATTGCCTTAAGGTTTTGGGTAAAGAAGGGTGTCGATCCCTTATATAGTTGACTCAGATGTTATTGGTGTTTATGTAACCCACAAGGAACCTCCTTCTCGATAGACCCAACAGTGCTATCAGAACCGAAGATTTGCCATATTTGTCTTGGTGACCGGCTCACCCTACCCTTGAGGGAGAGATGTTGAAAATCCAAGTGTGAGTCTAACTTCTATTAACTTATTATCTTAATAGATAAAAAAAATACAAGATAAGCTATTCAAAAATTAAACAGTGTAAAAAAGAAGATTTAGTTTGAACAACTTTATTCACCTAAAAATTTATCTTAAACTCATAATTATCTTTCCCTGCTCTTTTATTTTTCTTCAAACCATTTAATACGAGTCTTGTTTTCTAACCCCTGTTCAATCTAATTTGAATTATTCAAATTTTGACCAGTCTTTAATTTTAAACCTGACTTTGTTCTTTAAGTATACACTAACTAGAAACCTATGGGAGTTCACAAATTACAGGTCTTGCTTTCATTCATTACCTATATTTATGTGTTTTACTTTAGTATTAGAGATCATAAGTCCATGTTTATGTGTTTGTTTTTGTTTTCTTCTCTTCTTCGCAAATTTGAATTATTTTTAATATTTTTGTTTGTTTGAGTTTCACCTTTCTTTTACTAGAAATTTGACTTAATTGTTATTTTATAATTTGGTCAATGTATGATTTTCTCCTGCATTTTTTAAAACTCGGTTGAGTCCTTCTAATTTTAAAATTAACCAAATCCGATGCCCTCATTGATAATTAAACCTCTCGAATTGTCTCCTTTTTCTTTTACTCGAAATCACTCACAACATTAAATTTAATTTTAAAATAGTTAATTGTCCCCTTTTTTAATTTCTAATTTCACATTTCTCACTTGAAACTTTAATTTAAAATTATTTTCTTACTTGAGATTCTCCGTAAAACTCTAAAGATCTAGGTAGCCGTCACGTTCGTTTATTGAAGTGAATTCTAAGTACAGCAAGAGAGAGAGAGATACGGAGATACACGACAAGATCCACTTTGTGCCTTCCCCTGTTTTCGGCACTGCAATCAATGGGTCCATTTTATTTTTTGGATTTCTGTTTTAAACCCAACACTTTCACGGCCACGTGAAAAATCATAATGGGCCTCTTCTTCTTCTCGTCAATGGGCTCCTCTTAATTTCCATTAATAACATTTTCCATTTAGATGAAAATGACTTTTCAATTATTGTTAGCTTTTTTATTTTCATCTGTATGGGAGTGGATCCTGGGTACCAAATATCGCATTACCCTTTTCGCTTTGTTTTTACTTTTTAAGGTTTGTTTAAATAAACGTTTTGATAAGCATTGTATTGAATTATATAGTAACAAAAAAATGCATATAAAAACTTTACGAGTCTATATAATAACTAAGTAACAATATTATGTATCACTTATCGACACTTTTTTTTTGACAATACGAGACTATTATATTCCTTGTTAAGATATGGTAAAGCTAAAGAGGTAAAGTTAATGCACTTGTTAGTGAAATGGGTATTGATGGTACCATAACATGTGTAGGGAAATTTCTTAAAGTTGATGCACTGGATTCCATTTATGAACGAATAAAGGAAAAATAGTTTCCACTACCTTAAAGGTTTGCTATTTGTTAAGGCTCACTTCATCATTTTGCTTACATTGTTTTTTTGCAAGTACGCCTTATCTCAAACTACAACACTGGCACCGGTTCGTAATTGTTTCCTTTTATGCAGTTTTTTTCATATTATGTACATTAAGTCGCAGACAATATGGCAATCATTATAGAAAACACAAACTGATATGATAGACTGAGTTCTATTGATTTTGAACATTATGAAACAGAGCAGCAATTAAGTTCAACCTAAGAAGAGTGAACAAGTGGAACATAAAATCATAAAATATCTAGAATAGGCTTAATTTCTGACAGATATAATAGAATCTATGTGTACACATGCATAAATATAAAAAAATTTAAGATAAAATTTAAAAAGATTGGTTATTTTTTGTATTGTCAAATTTCTTTTTCGTATTTCACAGTGTATTTCAGAGTCTCGAGTCCACTTCCTCCACTCTCCCACGTGTATTTCATGATCTTGCTGTGATCATGAAAAATCGTTATGAAGTTAATAATTGATGTGAGCATATACTCATGCATTCCAAGGAATAATGATGAAGTTAATTTATGGAGAAATTAAAAAATGATATTAAAAGAATACGAAGGAGAAGATATAGATTGATTTTTTGAGGGTGGGGGTCCAAGGAGGTGTGATTGTGAGTGAAATAGATTTAAGGTACATTCATAGGGTGTCTTTTTTTTCCACATACGACATGCGACGAAGACTTGCATGACCTTTTCATCTCTGTTTTCTGGTGTTGGTAACGCAATCAAATGTGTCGATGTATTAAATTTGAACATGGTGGGGGCGCAATTATGCTATTTTAACCAATTTGGATTCTCTCTGTCCACATCATCATGGAACACTCCATCATAATGCAACAAAGACGATAATACATGTGGGGGATAACGTGCTAAGCAGACAATGCAAAAGAACCAATGAAGGTGGAGCATATCGAAGATGTCTAAAATCTGTAGCATGAGTAAAACCAATCGGAATTAAAGAAGTTCAAGTTAGAAGAGCAAATGTCCAAATATGTATATGCACATCCCCTTTTTCTTTCTGTTGCCTTCTCGAAAATCCTAGCCAATTGCTTTCTTTATTTCATATACGACACATCTCCTGCACTTTTCTGACTCACCAAGGATCATTCTAATTCGGAAAATTTCTTGACTTCATTTTGTATGTTTGTCGAATCATGATCTTATTTTTGCTGTTACAACTTAGAGTTTCTTCGTCTCAATCCACTCTATTAATGTTAGTGAGAGAATAACCACCACTTGTAAATGAAAATACCAAAAATAGTTTCTTGTAATTTTTATGAACTTTATGATCTAATTAAATTATTGAGTGTAAGAGTTGTCAAAAGTCTCGATATTTATCATTTGTATTAGATGATAAAGACGTGGATATACAACTCTAAAAGTTTAACGGCAAAATTCACCATGAGTGGTTGAATCTTCTTTTGGTAGGTTGATGTAATTAACTCACATTCTCTGCATTATTATATTTTATTATGTTTCATTCATCTTTGATTTTATACTTTGTGGTTTGGTTTATATTTATTTCATATATTTGATAACTTTTTGACAAGTATACCAAATCGTTCCAAGTAATACAGTAAATAAGTAAAAGTATCGTCTCCCAAGGGACTTGTGCAACACATGACAATTCTTCCTTTTATAACTCAATTAGACATCAAAATGCACAAAACTATTTTTGGTATTTTTATCAAACAGTTGGTGTGCAAAGAATTATATTTAAAAGAAACTTCGTTGGAATTTGGTTTCATGAATCATATGAATATAAAACTCTGTTCAATATTTCATTACTTTATTCAAACATTCACATCAAGGTATACTAGTCCTAATTCCTTAGCAACTAGTTCTAAATTAATATATTAAAATGATAATCCCTTAGTCAATTTAATATACAATTTGCATTAAGTCCGATGTTAAGAATGATCAAGTTATTGAGTCTATCCCTAGATCCCAAATCACTTAAGTGCTCTATCTACGTTCGTTCATGTTCAAAGTTACTTTCTAGTAATCAAAGACATACAAATAACATTATATTTTCATACAATGATAATAAATTCAAGAAAGAGCATATGAACGAACAACAATATATTAAACAGTAAAATTACAGTGAGTTCATTACATCCAATCCCAACGAAAGAGAAATTTAACTGCTCCTAGTCATCTAAAACGTACACATTTGAAGCAATCCCTTGCAACAATGGTGTCTTGATGCCTTGAAGTAGTCTCCGGAAGTTCCTGAGATGTTTTCGTTTCTTTCTTTTGTCCGGAACTTCTATCAGAAGAGATGTTTCTGTCGCTCTGTCACGTCTTTTAAAGCCATTAAATTCATTAATTCGCTCAGCGCACATGTACTGGTGCGCTATGCAAATTTTCTTAACTGATGCACTTTAACTGATGTTATTCGCTCAGCGCACAAGTACTGGTGCGCTATGCGAATTTCCTTTTTCTGGCAGTGCGAATTTTGGCTTTCGCTTTGCGAAAATTGGCTTACAGAGTCTAATTAATACACCATTCCCTGTACAATATTTTACATAACAATCTACTACCTATTACAACTTTTCAATGAGGAACAACATGAATAATTACAAGATTGAGTTCATTTATAAGTATAAAATTAACTCTTTTTCACACTTATCAATCTTCTCACAGGTTTGGATTCAGTTGAAAAACTAATTTCAAACTAAGATCTAATCTAACCATCACACTCTTACTATAGGCTCTCACAAGATCTAGAGGGTGTGTTGAGCGAGAAAAGTCAAAATTTATTCTACCAGAGGTAGAGGAATCAAACTAGGGTTTGAAATCCTCAAGTTATAGTGATTCAAGAATGAATTTAGATCTAAAAAAAGAGTATTTCTAGGATATAAGTACATTGATGCAATAAGCATAATCAAACCAATAATAGCGCAGTAGCATAAAAGGATATGAAATCCAACCTCCTTGGTTAATCAATATTCCAATCACTTCAATTTATTTTTGCATAATTTATTTCTCTATGATCACCAAATCTTTTACATTGGTCCATTAAAATATAGATGTAAATTATGAGTTTTCTTGATAAATTTTTGTTGGTACGATATTTGAGATATTACTATGAACGAACCAGCACACTTATTGGATTTGACTGCAGAAATTTTATAGCAAAGGTTGCGAGTGACATAAATTAAGTGGGTTAACTTTTGAGTTGTGTTGTTTTTGGTAATGACATTAGAATTATATTCCTTATAAAAGTTGTGATAAAATTCCTTATGAATTATGGAAAAAAGGAGAACCACCTTTAGAATATTTAAAGTGTGTTAGTGTTTTACAAAGGTTATTATACTTCTAAGAAAAGTCTTCTAGTGATATTATTTGTGATTATTCTCATTATGACGTTCACTTTGTGAAATTTCTTGAGATTATTGAAGGATATTTTAATACAAATTGAATGGTGTTCTCGGTGACACAAAATCAACTACTAGTTGTGTTTTTACTTTGGGTGGAAGTCAATATCATGAAAATCTACTAAACAAAATGTTGTTTCATGATATACCATGGAAGCAAAGATTCTTATTGTAAATACTATTGTTGTTGAGGAAATTTTTTATTATTTATAAGATTTACCATTATTAAATAAACTTATACCTCATATTTCAATACATTGTGATAGTCAATTTGCCATATCTAAAATTTCTAGCAAAAATTTTATTAAAAAAAGAAGGCAACTAATTGTGAGGCAAAAATATATTAGAATTATTTATGAAATTAATTTTCTTGACTTTGTCATATCAAAAGATATCCACACATCAAAGGTTGATGCATTAATAAGTACTTGATTCACCAAGGAGAGTGAGACTAAAGCCCATAAATTTGTTGCAATAATGGACACCTGTCTCCACGTGAATGGCAATTCCATGGAATAGAGTTCAATGGGTAATAACGAAGTTACTTTTGACTAAAGTACACCAACTAGTTTGACTAAATGTTATGTCTCATTCCTATAGTGATGTGTACTATAAATTATGGCAATAATAAGGTTGAAGTATGTGTATTATCATACTTATTTTTAAAAATACATCTTAATAAACCCAATAACAATTATTGTAGGGGTGCAAGTCAAACCCATCCTTTGAGGGTTTACACAGTGAGTGTGATGGTGGGGCCACTATTATGAGACATAGGCGAAACCACTATTACGAGACATGAACAAATCTTTAAGTGACACTCATGAACCAAGATACATGCATAAGACCGTAACGTGGAACCACTGATTAAAACCTAAAATGAACATCGATATTTTATTTATTAAAACCCAGTTACAAGAGATGTAACTCAAGATAATTAAATCTCTATAGGAGATGTAGCTCGAGATAATGAAGTCTCTACAGGAGATATAGCTCAAGATAATTAAATCTTTGCATTTTCTAGGGAGGAAGTTTATAAACACTAGGTGTAAGGCTCAAATTCGGAAGGTTTCTTATGTTGAATACAATATTTTATTTGGCTTAAATACTCTTTTGATCCTTATTTTTGTCGACTTTGTTTAATATAACACTCATTTTTTTCGAGTGTTCAATGTGGTCTAAAATTTCGTAATTTATGTTCAATTTGGTTGTTTTTCATAATGTCAGTTACTGGTATACTATACACGCGGGCATTGCTTGAATGACCTGCTTTATTTTTTCTAGCGTGACCACCATGTCATCTCATTTTCTTTCAAACACACCTAGAAACCTTAGGCAACCACCATGACCTCCTCCATGTTGTCTGCCATGCGACACCATTGTTGATTGCTCCACCATCATCACTCGTGATGCTGACAATCATTCAACGAAAATAAGGACCAAAAGAGTATTTAAGCCATTTTAAAAGGATGTATTTTATTTTATTTTTTATTTTTAATTATATGGGAGATTGTTGAAAATATTTAATATAATTTAAAAAATAAATAATTAAAATAAAATCCTAGTGTTACTAATGTTTTTATGTCAAATTAATTTTAAAAGTAAATGTTATTTATAGATAGACGACTTATATTTATTATGTTCATTACAAATTATTTTATTTTAAAATCAAATTTATTACAATTAACTAATAAGTTTTTCTCTTCTATTTATAAATATCTTTCATGTGCATGAGAAAATATACAATAAACACATCAACTTATAAAAAATATTTTCATTCTTGTTCTATATTGTCTTTTAAAGATCACTTGTTGCATTCGATCGATCTTATTATATCTTTGGATAGAAACGTATATAATTTATTTTATCGTGTGAGACATTTTTTTACTAAAGACATCATTACACATGGCTCATCTCATGTTATTTCTACTCTTTTATTTATTTACTTTTATCTTGTATTTTTATTTTTTGTTAAAATAATGATTGACTCTAATTAATATTATTTTATCTATATCTTTATCTTATTTTTATATAATTATTATTATTATTTATTTTGATTATTTTTTTAACATAATACACTTATTCCTTTCAATCTCATCTTACTCCCTACCTATGGGTGATTTTATCGAATTTAGATTTTTTTGTTGAGTTTTTCTGTTTTGTTCCCATATTGTATCTTCAAAATACACTTACGATCACTAGTTTTGAAGATTTAATTTAATTAAAAAAATTAAAGTACAAAGTATATTTTTAATGCTCATCAGAATAAAGCATAAAAAAACCACTTCTCCTCTTCATCTCTCTTCTCTCCTCTTTTTTTCTTCAACTTCTTACTTCTTCTCTGAAGATTTCATTTTTTATTTATATAATGCATAAAAGTGAAGTCAATGACCATGCTTTAGCAAATTGGCAAGACGTCAATATTATGTCCTGTCTTATCTTGCCATTCATTGTTTCAGTTTTTCTTTCCTCTCACGTTCCATCTCTTCCACACAAGAGAACTATATTCAAAGTTTTCAATTAATTATAAAATTGTCATTAAATTATAATATATAAATAGTGTTATTAAAGTTTATCTTAAAAAATTAATAGAACCTATCGTACCTTCTTCTGTTTCTATCTATTATTTTTTAGTAGTAAAATAAATTAGAATGTTTCCTTTTGTGCTAATAAAATTTAAATAAACATGACTATATTTGTTTTAGTCTAAATATTATACTGTAATAAATAGTAATAGTGTATTTTATCTATATTATTCCATTTCATTAATTTAGCCTTTCTATTTTGTCTCAAATACTTTTATTGCTAAGCATTTTGTATCCAATATGGACAGTAACAACAAAAATTGTCAAAGACCAATCTATCTTTGTCAACCATATCAGAATCTCGGGTTTTAAAAACAAAACCATTTTTATAAGAAGATAAAGTTGAAACCTAAGATCCTACTCTAATTTCTTCGACTATCCTTATACTCTGTTTTGAGCAAAAATGGAATGCTTAACTACGTTGACTGGTAATAATGGTTAAAAAGTAAAAAAGTAAAAGAATGAAGTGATGAATAATGGTGTTAATAACAAGGGACCACAACACGCACGCACTAACCAGATGAACAGATAAAAGGGGGTAAATCAGAAAAGAATCAGAGAAAATTGTAAGAGAAAAAAAAATCTCTGCCTTTGATTTAAAAATTAATATATCAAAAGGTTGAAACTATGGTGCTAAGAATGAAAATCCCTCAATATCACTGTATAGGCAAAATAATTACTAAAATGATGTGTTTTTTTTCAAAATTATCAAAGTAGACATGTTTAAAAAATTTATGAAAATAGACCAATTTTATTAATTTGGTATGATAAGAAGTGGTCTCAACTTTATATTGATTTTGACTCAGTTAGTTTGTTTTTTTTAATTTTCATTAAAGTCGTGATAATTTAGTGTAGTTTGAATTGAACTTAGGAGTGACGAAATTTTAATTGTTTATACAATTTGTTTTCTATAAACTATTAAAAATAGCTAAAAATTGATTTTTATCTTATTTTTTATAGGATATAGATTTTGAGATAAAAAAATTTGTTGAGAAAAATTTCAAACCCTTAAAACTTTTTATAGGGAGTTCGGATTGAAACACTTTATATACTTTATATATGAAAGTTGTTCAAAGGGGATTAGAAATCCAATTTTTCAAAAAATACATAATTTACTACTACTCTTTTTTACTATTTTCTCTTTCTTTTTTCTACATTTTAATCTTTTAGTTGATATACTTATATTTATGATAGAATTTAAAAAAAATTGTGATGTGTCTTTATAATAAATAAAGATTTATTAAATAATTCATATGTTCAAGGACAAAAGTTTTCATTTTTTAAACTTTTAATATATATTAAAATATTACATAATTGAAGTTGTGTCACCACAACTTTAATTTATATACCAATACACTAAAATAGTGTCACTCAAACATGACTTTATTTAAAATTTCAAAAAATTACAATTAATTGAAGTTGTACCATGCAAGTTTAAGTTCACTTTAATAAATCAAAAGTTATAATCGGCTTTTTTATAATGAAATTGTACTAAACTAACATAATTTGTTTGTAATTATAATTTTTTGAAATCTTTACATACTATATGATCGTTTGTCAACTAAAAATCAGACGATCAATCATAGCTCAGGCCATCAAGCGAGCCACCAATGAACCTGACCGATCACCAAGCAAACTTGTCGGTCATAAGTCAGCGCATTAACCTTATTACTTATCAACTTAAAGGTAAAGTATGATTATCGGTGATTGGATCGTAATTATGTCAGTGTTAATAAAAGTTCACCCTGAAACTTATTAATAAAAGTATGAGGTAAGAAGATAGGTGATTTGAATTTACTGTGCTTAACTCTTAAACATTGACTTTAGTATCGGAATGTCTTATGCAAAGTACCATCTGAACGATTTGGACAATCAATTAGACCCAGCACTTGAATTTTAGATACAACATAGTTTGAACTCTTGGCCTCTACCCATACCTGAAACATTTCTTATTTTAATAATTTTTTTGAAAAAAATCACCATTTTAATGTTTTGCCGCGTGAAGGAAAACACAATATGGGACCCTTTCAAGCCAACAACAATAATTTTATGGAGACAGTTGCATTCTTATCAGGAAAGATGAAACTGTGAGATACTATTATTATTTTATATATGTAGAGTGGATGATGATCCAATCTAAGTTTAAAACTGATGAATTTATAAAGTATGGAGTGAAACTAACCCTATAGAAAGTTTGATTCCAGTCACCAATCCTTCATTGAGTCCCGGCATATTATAAGTAGAGTATGAGTGTAACGTTTTCAATTGTTGTCTAAAACAAACAATTTTATAATGATAACTTATGTATTGGCTCCTGCTTTGCTGGTTGTTTCTATTGTCCCAAAGTCTTCATTCAGCTACGATCTCGTCCACAAAATAAGAAAAAAAAATTGCAATTCGGTTGATAGAACAAATTTTGTTGTTTGGAGTGGAAACTAGATCTCAATATACAAAGTATCTGACGAGATAGAATTCTTTGGCTTAAGACTTTTATAATGAATTATGCATGTATTATGTTTTTTGAAGTTATTATTACAATCCATTTTAGTGAAACTATTAATATTTAATAATAAATATTTTTTTATAAAAACCATAAATATTTTTTATAAAAATTATAAATTTTCCAGTACAATTTTCTTACTAATATTCTCTTAACGTACAACTATCTAAGTTTTCTACACAAGACTTTTTGAATTATGATATAAAACATTCAAATCAATTGTTCATTTTAATAATACTTTTTTACTTTTTCCTTTTTCATTATTATAATTTTTAGTAAATACTCACTTAAAAAACCAATTATAAACAAAAAAATAATTAACCCCATATAAAACTTGTACTGTGAAATTTGATGGAGATGTGTTAATGCTAAGAGGCTGCAACTCTTTTGGCATATTTACTGTTGTGTTTTATTTTTCTATTTCGTTCTTAGTAGTGCTTTTGTCAGGTGTTTTTATTTCTTTCAAAAAAGTCTTACCATCTATATTCTTCAAAGGTTTATTTGATACCATTCAATTATATTTTTGTTAGATTCTACGACTATTATTAATCTAAACACAAAAATACACTAATAACGAAAAAGATGAAAAAAAATGGTTGAGTACAACAACAAATATTTAAGGAAAGATATTTTATATCAGAAAAAAAAATAATCTGACATAAAACTCTTTTCATATTTACAAGTTATTACAACAGAAATAATAAATCATTGCTAAATCTTGTTTTTCATTAGTAAAAGAAAAATTGAAAATATTTAAAAAAAGTCATTAAAATACTTGTTGTAATATATATTAATGAAATAAAAGAGGTTTCTATAAACTAAAAGAAAAATGAAAAAGTAATAAACGTAACAGGGAAAGAAATAGTTAAGAAAAAATGTTTTCAGCATTGTGCGAGATGTTATGTTAAATTTAAAATTTGGGCAGATGGTGATTAGTAGGAGTAAGTATATTAATAAGAATTGAGTGGATCTAAGAGGGTGTAGGTGAAATGGTTAGTTTAAAAAGGTTAGGCATGTGACATATAGTAGTATTTTTTTGTGTGAATTGGTTGGTTGGTGTGATTGAAAGAACGAGGGAAGCCCCGTATGTAGGTCAGGCTTTTGTGCAAACTGAAAGGACCCACCAACCCATAAGAATGCACCTTCTTCCCCGGCAACGCGTGCTTCCACTCCACGTCCATTTCCCTCCCTCTCTTTTATTAATCATTTTTCAAATATATTATTATAATTATAATTATTATTATTATTTCTCAACATTGCCAAAACAGACAGAAGCTACGCCTCACAACCATCTGTGTGGTCATGTTCACAAAGACCACGGTACACATCGATCAACGTTATTACATGGATTACCGTACATCTATACCCGTAACGTATGCACATCCATTGGTAAATAAAAATCTATAAACTCACCACAACCATGCAATCACTTGCATCACATTACTTTACATCATTACATTACATTATTAACAAAAACATACCACCCACATGCCCAGTTAACTTCTATAATCATTGCCAAAAACCCATCAAATATTGCATCTATTTTCCCATAGTACAGGTACGAAACATCCATCATTCATCATTCACTGTTTGCTCGCCCCCAACAAAAGAATTAAGGAACGGATAAACCCATGATTTTTTTGTCCCCTTTTGTTTTTTTAATCACCCAAAACTGAACACCAATGGTTGGATTTGAGATCCTGAGGGCTGTTTCTACCTCCGACAACTACCAGAGATACCCATTCATCGTACGGTCAGGATCCATCTGTCGGCGGCACACAACATGCCACCTTAACCTCCTTCTCTACCTCATAGGCACGCTTCAATTATACAATAATACTAGCCTACATACATACATACATACATAATACTCTGATGTGCACTTTCAGACAACTATTTTATGATGTAGAAATTTTAGGTGCATGTGATTCACCTCAGCAGGCTATGCTCTTCTGTTCATGATTTGTCTTGAGCAAACCAAGGCCTTGTGATCCTCAACAATTATATACTTTTAAATTAGTGCTAATAATACATCTATTTCTTTATTTCTTCTCCTTTCTTTACTCCTTTGTTTAATATATCTGCATTGCTGGACCTGTCTCAGGCATCTCCTCCACAATACTTCGATCACATTGGTCAAGGCACTGGGATTTCTTTCGCATGCCTCTAGCCTCATGCAATAGCGCCTCGGTTTCCGTGTCTTCAAGAGAGAATCTTAAATTCCACAACAGTTCTGTTACATTGTATTCTTCTATTTAATCCCCAACAGTATGTACTGACCACCCTGATGGGGAATATGAGAGCAGATTAGCAGATTAGCAGATTAGCAGAGTCTTCGTCAAATTAACACAGTCTTGTCTTGTCCCTTAACTTGGCTTGAATTTCAAAGGAAGACTGTCTTTCTCGCCTTTCCTTCTGAGATCCCCTTTTGTTCTCTCGTCTTCTTGTTCAGAACAAATTTTTGGTGCCCTCGGCTCATAGAATTTTAGCAGGTTAGAAGTTACAATCTTTTTGCGTTGGAAATTCAGTTATTTCTTATTTGAACTTGTGTTTGATTCTAGGAATATTCTCAAAACCAAAATCAGTTCAGTATTTATGATAGGCATATTGTTGGTATATGTACAAACTGATTTTTTAAACTGTTGCATGCCCCTCGTCTTCCCTTTTTGCAAGCAAATTTTGTGTCATTCTGTATCATTGTTATGTATTTTAGGCTATGGGATTGGATTTGCATAACTTTAATGAGAGGGTGCTACAAAGTTTTTCTATTGTTGAGAATTGAAGATGATATATTGATGTGTTCAAAATTTATATTATGTCATTAGGGTGATAATTTAATGTCAGATTGTGATATTAGATTGTAGAGAACAAAACAAAAAAGTGTTGAATCCTGAAGAAATTGAGAGATGAGGAATATGCTTCGCGTCTTGCCGGGTCAATGTGGAGAAGTATAGTACCTTATAAAAGATTACCCAAACAAAAGCGTAGCCTAAATCATTCACGCCTTTAAATATCCAGTGTAATAGGGATGGATGTCTGTCTGCAGATAGTTTAACAAGGGAAAAACTAATTATGACAAACAAAATTATGGTACACATTCCGTGAATGAGAGAGAAACTGAGGAAGGAAATTTAGGGTTAAAAAACAAGTAAATGGGCTTCCTTATGGTCCTAACTATAATGATACTGCTTCTTCAAGCATTCTTTTTAATCTGGGCATATGAAAAGAAGAGAAAAATGTCTCCTTGGTCGTTAATTTAAATATTGCAATAATTGAACGGATAACATGAATAATGACATCATGCGTGTGTATGAATGAGGAGTTGTAATTATGGAAGGAAAATTTAACTGATAAAGGTGTCGGGAGATATTTTCTTTTTGCTGGGGTTCAGTCGAATGTGGTCCAAAGTTTTGAAAGGAGAGCGAGCAAGGGAACAGACAAATTATACTAAAAGGAAGTTGATGCTATCATTTTGTATTAGGTCTGAAGGCCATTGCAACCATTTCTTTTTTATGAACCATCCTGTTTTCTATATAAAAGCTTTTCATCTTTCAACTACATCACTTAAACTCATCAGTGACATATAACTTAATGAAGGCATGAAGATACAAGTCTGAGTTCAAAATTTCCTACAAAGAAGACTCAACTGTGTAGCACTCGTTCAAAGTTCTTTTGCTCAGAGGCTAAGTAGATTACCGATGGAGAAGCTTGTTAGGTCCTGCGACAAAGAATACATGAGAATGGCCATGTTAAAACACGAAGAAACCTTCAAAGAGCAGGTACTTCTCTTTCTAGTCCTTCAGGATATCTTCTTCTATCATGAATACTAGAGCCTTAAAATCCTGAGAATGTTTTTAACAGGTATATGAACTACATCGTTTGTACCGAATTCAGAAGATACTGATGCAAAATATGGAAGCCAGAAGAGGTGTTGAAGTAAACCAAGAAGAGTGGTACTTCAAGAATGCGATTAGTTTAACTCATAAAGGAGCACAAGAAAAGCCTCAAATGAAATTTGACCTTGAACGGCCAGCAGAGGAGCACATTGCAGAATCAGAAGATGGGGTGCTAGAGATCATAGATGAGACTGAGATTGAGCTAACATTAGGCCCCTCAAGTTACAACCGTAGGAAGAAAGTCGAGACACCACTAACTTCAGATTCAGGACACAGCTTGTCTTCTTCTTCTAGTGGATCAAGCCGTATAAACAAGACAAGGTGTCATGGCAGTCATACCACAAGAGAAGAATCAAGTGGAAGCATAATTCGCCTAGTCCAGATGCCCGGTTCAAACCCAGGGTGCCAAAGTGGAATTAGAAACAGTTTTGATGTAGAAGAACAATTAAGACAAGAGAAATTAAAACAGTCACCTTGGCTTTTTCAAGTGTTGAATCTGAACATGACTTGAAAAGAAAAATCTGTGGTCAATGTGATATATTTTATGTTTATGTTTCAAAAGTTAAGACTAACTTTTGTGGATGATGTTTGTGTTGAATGTTCAGCCGAATTATTGAGTGTGGTGGGATTTGATGTGTCTATCGTATGATCGATTTTTTCCCTGATGCCCAAACCCATTACTATTCACAAGTCACATGCCACTCATATTTCTCTGGTCCTGCACTTACTCGCGTTCCTTCCCACTAAAGGCCATGCAAACATCCTTTCATACATTAATGGAGGACAACTAGATGAATTAAATATCACTTTTTTAGAAACGCTGAGATTTTTCATTTTAATTAGATTCCCACCTCCACATTCAATCTTTCAACAAAGAACTTTTCGATACCAATTTTCCTTAAAATGAGAAAAAACTGTCTATCCTAATAGGTCTCTCTGAAGCAACTGACCCCAGCAGTGTTTTACTGCAATATCAGGCCGCTGTAGTTCATTCCCGATACCACTCACAATAAATCTTATTTCTGAAGGAGTCAAAACCCTTCAAACCTCCGACGAGAGTGGATGGTTCTTTGCAGATAGCATAAAAACTGTTCACAACACAACCAGTTCTCTAGAACAAAATATTCAAACGGAATCTCCAAATGAGTCAATTCGGAAATTGGCATTGTCAATGTCTCAAGGTGTATCTGCAAATGTTCTAATGTTCAAGTGAAGTTAGAAATTAGATAGCAATACATCAAGCCCTATTAGGCCTATTTATGTCATCTTGGCCTTTCCTATACAAGTTTCTCACAGATCTTACAAATCTATAATTCAGTGTATTTGGACAGCTGGAAGGTCGTGGTGGCATATCTCAAGTCTTAGTTATTGGAAGTGAATTGAATATAGGATGGGTACAGAACAAAAACAATTCAAGTTTTGGTTAAGAGTAGAAAGCAAAAAGGATTCATTTGACGATATTGTTGTTTACTTCCCTGAACGCATTAAGTAGGCAAACGATGTTTTCTCTCTCTCCCCAGTGTCATTCATTTTCCACTTATCTTCACATAACTTGGAAGCCAACAAGAAGTTGGAGATCTAAATCCTGTCTGCCATGGGATGGACATCAGATTCTCCAGCTAATATTTAAACATCCATATTAACATACTTACGTTAGGTCTGTCCCGAAATATGTATAACTTATAGCTATGTTTGGTGCCTTTGGAATATACATGAATCGAATCCAGACCATGATCTCCTTTCTTTACATGATTAGGCTCAAACATCAGCACGGACATTGCTAGGCTGTCACTTGAACCATATTACCAAGCTTTTATCCCAAGGACTCAATAATTCAAAGACAGACAGACCCCACTAACTGCTGTTATCAGATGTTGTGTTCTTCCAGGGATCTTAAGGTCGTTGGAAAGATGTAGTGTCTATGTCGCTGTACTGTTCCAAGTTGACCCGCCTAATATTCATTTTTCTTTATACCATTAACTCGTTTAGAAATTTTATAAAATTGTACTTTTCTCATCTTTACACCACTAAACCCTTTGCTGAAATTGTCCCCAAAACACGGATAATTTCCGTTCCTCCCTTTCTAATTGACCACAGACACAGAATTATTAACATTGGAATCTTCAGCAAGAAGCTATGCACTTTTAAATGGAACAGAACAAAATTTACAACTTCATTTGGCATTTGGGAATGAATAAAAAGTTTTTTTTTCTTCTGGGTATTCAACATAACGCATAACTCTACAGGAGTTGATTCATACATAACTGCAAAAAGTAACTCTATAGCGTTTATATGCTCATGTTGATTAGAACAAAAATTATCTTCTCCGATGATACCAGAAGATAAATTATTGATTTTATTATTCTTCTGGAACCATAGAGCAATCATGTAGTCACTGGGCTGCAACGCAAGCAATCAATAAGAAACTCTGTATTACTTTTCACCACCCTTTACAAATTACACATTAAAGTTCTTGGACGTAAGGATCATGAAAATTCAATCTTCACGAGTATAACAGTGAAGTAAAACTAGCCCTGTATACAATAAGCCTCTGAGAACAAAGATAGAACTTGTGTCCTGCATACTAGGATATAGAATGGCGTCGATTTTTGTCAGGTTTTACGCGACCTTTGAGAGGGTTGGAGGCTGCACCGCCACGTGAAAAAGGAGAAAGACGTCCAAGTTTTTTAGACACTGAGTTGATGAACGATTTTCGAGGGAGAGGAGGCTTATCAGCGGAGGGTGAACCGTATATTACAGGACTGCTTGATGCTGATCTAAGGGAAGATCTTTCGATCTCTTTTAGTTTCATTCTCAACTTCACTATCTCTAGTTTCAGCTCTTCGTTTTCTCTTCGTAAGTTGGAGAACTCGTTTGACATTGGATTAAGCTCGTTGGGGGATAGATTCGTCTTGTCACGAAAATTATTGGGAGAATCCCAACCTACACTACCATCCATGGAATCGCGAAGACGTTGTTGTTCATAGTAGAGAACTTGAACCACTGTTTGAACGGGAAGCCTGTCGTTTTGAGCTGCGTGAGCACACGCATCTCGTGATAACTTCTGGCAATCCATCACGCTGCAGACTTTCTTTTTCTCAATGTCACTTAGAATTGGATGAGCCTGAGATTTGCAAATTTTTACTTTACCACCAGCAATCTATGATGCTTTATAAAATTGATAACATTAGATTATTGTTGTAAGTTTAATATTGTTATGTGGTGACATCAGAATCTAAAGCCAATTCAAATGTGGTAAAACCTCAGTGTATGTGCTTTCTAGAAGGGGAATCTGATGTTGGCTTTGAAAAATAGTAAAAAGTACAAAATGTGATCTTGAGTGCGTGTTCTACCAAAAGGAAATGAAGTAACCTGTCTCAGATTTCGATCTCCTTCCATGTCTCTCCAACTAAAATAACATCATTATGCAAATAAAGTTTTAATAAGACCCGAAAAAGAGACAGGTAATCTGAGTACACCACAAAAGTTGGATTTGACTCCTTAAAATGAGTAAGGATAAAACATGTGTTTGGAAATACATTTTCTAAGTTAGGTTGTAAGAATTCACCCCAAATAACTGAGACATAAAAGCTACCGTAGAGAGCCTTTATCATGACGAAAAAATGATAACCTTAAAGCTACAAAGAGATATGGTGGGAAAACGAAACATCCCCATGGTTGCATCCAGACATAGTATAGGTCACTGACTCAAGACCAAACACTCACTTAATGATTAATATTTCAACACATGCATGACCTATTGTGTGTGTATAGTTAAGGAATCCAATTTATATAAGTTATACCAATAGAGTGATGAATAATTTAATATGTAGTACCAAGTTTCAGCCAAAAAGTTACCCCAAAAGAAGATACAGCCACATGGGTTTAGAAGCGTACCTTAAGATAGATGTCTATGGCCCTATACATTCCATCCTCTGTTGATCTTGATTGTTGAGGAATTAGTTCAGCAAGAGTGATGAATTTTGAAACAATTAAATTTCTGTCGGTGGCTACTTCAGCGAGGTAGTTCTCCATTAGCTTTCCAATCCCATAAATATCACTTTGGGGAGGAGAAAAATATTCATCATCTGCATTATAGGCTGAATGTTTTTCATTTTCAGATTGTAGGTAATTCATCATGATTCGCTGCACTGTATCTACATCAAACAATGTGTCCCCAGCGAAGGAATAAGAAGGAATGAGAAGATCATCTAAAACAGCCTGTCCTAGCTGCAGGGCCATCCTCTTTTCCAAATCAAGCCTGCAAGCAACCGTAGTCTCCAGATATATTGCTGCCCGAAGCAGCATAGAAAGAAAGCTCACTGACATTGCATTCTTCTCCCTTGGCAGAAGGCTCACTAGAGTCTCTAAAACAACCCTCTTCTCGTGTTCCTCTTGTGCCTCAATTTCTATCTTCTTCCTACCCTTTCCAAATATCTCCTGCTCCACAACAAGAAATTTTCATGAATCATTCTGCATTTTGATTACTTGTGATAATTAATCACTGTTATTTGTTGTAATTAATCATAAAACTACGTTTTACCTTTATGTATATAGCTTTAGGCTATGAAACTTGTCAACTTAAACCATCATATACGATTCTTGAGTTCTTATAATAATTATCATAAAAGTCACATCAACACTAATTTCTGATAGTTTGACACTGTAAAATTTTGTATACTGAGAATGCATGAATGCTGAACTCATTGTACTGTCAATAATATTAATCAATCAGAAATTATTTTAAACATAACTTCGCGAAAGTGATTGTTATAAAATTTAATAAACTTGTTATTAGTGATAATACGTGACTGAATGAAAAATGATTTCGTATTTGAAACAATTATTTCTTAACAGTAATCACAAAAATGAATCTTTTCTTGGCACAGAGTCAATACATAAAACCATATTTATTTGAATGTTTTCCATGTTTTGAGTAAGGTCATAGTCTTACCAAACCTCGTAGAGATTTCTGTGCATACAGCATAATGATGGGACCAAGAGCAAACTGTTTAAACCCTCTTGCCATCATAGCAATTACCACTCTTTGAAAAAGGTCAATTCTGAGAACTGTGAAATCTTCAGCCCACCATTGAACAACTGGCCTCTGGTGAGATGCCATGCCATCACTGCTAATGTCACTTCTCATAGATGAACACAATTGAGTTTCCTTTGAGGCTATGAACGCAATAGCATCTATGCATCGACTCACCACTTTTGCTTTTTCCGCAATTGGAAGGAGCCTTTCTGACACGTGTAAGATAGACACAGCCCCAGAAATAGTCTTCAGTGCCACTTCATTCAAGTAAGAATCAGCCCTTCCCACCAAATTTCCAACTGAATAATCCTCTGTCATCTCAAGAAACTCTGCCACGCATCGAAGCACAGCAATGTTTTCAACACTAATCTCGAAGTTTATCCCGTAGCAAAATTTTGTTGCCAGTTCAAATGCTTCTGCTCCACCAGGGACATCATAGAGTTCAATGAATGAAACATCATCGCCACTGGATGCCGAGACCATTTTCTCTATGTAACCACTCTTGGAAACTAATGGAAACTGCAAATTATATCTCAATCCATCAATTCAAACTTAAATATTATCTTTTGTAAAGGGTTATGTTTGAATTGGTTCACTACCTTATGTAAGGAAAACGAAACTTCGCCAACTTTTACGGTGACATCACTTGGAATCTCATGAGAAAAAGCCCTGCAATCAAATAGCTCAAGTCGGAGAGTTTCCAATAATTTTCTTTATATCTAAGTAAATGTTAAGGCTAGCACTCAGGAAATGTATGTTACTTAAAGGAAGTAGGAAACGTTTGTTAAAAGAGCCACCAAAGAAGGAATTTAGAAGATGAGAAACATACCATCCACTTGCTCTATTCATGGTGCTAGAAATAAGCTCCTAATTCCGAGAAACAAAATCAGCAACAGCTAGCTAGCTGTAGTAGGTTTCTGTTGTCACCATCGACCAATGTCAGAGGCAGAAATGTCGGCCGCTATAGTTTCTTTACCTTTCATGACTGACGATGAAGCAGAAAGAAAGGTAGCAAAAACATTAAGACGGTTAAAAGCTCTTCTTAAATTATATATCACATATAACTTGAGGGGAAAAGGGTGAAATAATACTGAAATGAGAAGCTTCAAGGCGAACAGAAGAAGAACAAGTGGTGGGCAATAATAAGGGGACTTGAAGGCCACGAAAGAAATAATTAACTTTTTTGAAATCCCAAAGGAGGGTCTTGTTGCATGCAAGAAAATGGACCTTTTTGAGAGTACAGGGAGGAGAAAGAGCTGTACTTTGGAAGTAATGAGTAAGAAGAGAAGGAAAATATTAGCGTGGAGATTGTGATTGTGTCTGTGATGTGTGGTGTGTGGTGTGTGCTTTAAGTGAGTAAGAGTGTGAAGGATGAGATAGTTGGATTTTGGTTGGCGTGTAGTCAGCACTTTCCCCACATGGAAAGTCCCAAGACAAAAGCCTTTCCTATCAGACCAAACTCAATCCTTCAAGAAAGCTAGAAATAGATGCTTACTTTTTCCAATACATTAGTCTTCATCTTCAATTCAGGATGACATTGTACATACATACAGGCAAAAGAAAAGGGGTTCTCAACATAATAAACATACATGTTCATACAAAGTTCTCGTAGTGGCCAAAGGACAAAGGAAAATGATACTTGAACAACCATTTTTGACAACATTTAGACACGCGCACACGTGTCTAAATTTGAGTGGTCCAGTTGGAAAAATTAAATGAAAATGGACCACTCAAATTTAGACACGTGTGCGCGTGTCTAAATGTTGTCAAAAATGGTTGTTCAAGTGTCATTTTCCAAGGACAAAATGGTTGGAGTTGAACCACTACCATGGATAAATCTCACATCCTTCGCCAATGTCCTTTTTTATCTGAGGTTGCTCAAAATCCATCAAATTATAACACAATAAATCAATTAAAATAAGTAGAATTAAACATGAATTTGAAATTAAATTTTATTCAAATTAATTTTTGAGAAATTTTTTAATTTTTAAATAAGATAAAAATATATTATTATTGATTAGATTTAAAAAGTTACAATTTTAAATATAATTAGTATTTAATATTCTATTATATTTTTTTTCTATATATAAAATGCATGAATAAAATAAAAACTCTTAATTATAATATATCTCTTATATTCTACCAAAACACAAAAATCTAGTAAGATAGTCGTTTACGTTAGGAATTAATCAATAGAATTAGATGTACTGTTTGAGATGACATTGTTAGTCGTTATTCATACTGGACAGATGGTATGCACTAGAGATAGGTAAAAGAGATAATGGTATTTTTTTTATAATATGTTCTTTGTAATTTCTTGAATTCCTTTTAGCGTATAGCCCATTCAATAATTTTCATGGCTATATTTGTTTGTTTAAATACTGCAAACATATCAAGTTAATTACCTTTATCAATAATTTTCATAAATAGATCTGGCTATAATTTTATTATTAGTATGAAATATTTATTAACTCTTTCATATACCTAAATATTCTATCTTCATTTAACACTACTATTTTTTACTTTTTATTTATTTATTTTTTGAAAAAATACAAAATTTTATATTTTATGATTATTTTATCTTTATATTATGTCTCAAATGAATGTAAAAGTGTGTAATGTACCGTTACTTTTATTAACTTTATCGATATAACTAGTAAAATTGGTCCAACTCTAGTACAATTTCTTTTTTTAATTTAATTCTTCTTATATTTATATATTGTTTCGGTAGGGATGTGGAGAACGAGATACGAACCTAACAAACTTGCTCTGCGCTGTTTCTCTGTGCTGCTTTCACTGTGTTACCTTTTTTCTGTCTCCTTTGAACAAGGTGGGCTGGGTACCTGCAAAAGTACTCCGACGCTCAAGTCAACAAGGGTGTTGTCTGAAAAATGAGAATATCTATCTTCTTAGGGGAAAAACGTACCTTTTTTCTGGTATGCTGTGTATATTTAAAGGAGTAAAATAAACCGTTTACCTGAAATCTCGGGTGGTTACTGGAGTTGGCTATCTATAAGGTATAACTGCTAGATATTGAGTCAAGTACTTCCATGATTCACGGCGCTTGTTAGCCAATATGCGTAACTGTTTATTTGTAACCGCTAGATCACGATGTCGCATATTGTATGTCGATCATCATGCGTGTCGATCTGGGCGGACGACGTGTCGATTGTCGAGCCTCAACTGGACGACAACGCCACATGGTCGTATGTTATTATAGTCGGTTGTCTAGTGGTCGACCACACTAAGTGGTCGGATGTCATTACGGGCATGAGAATGTCCTGCATTGGTTTAATTGTCGTCGGGTTATTGGTCGACAGTTGTAGGATTAGGTATTCTGTAGTACAAGCCCCCCAAGTCCGAGTAAATGGGTGATGACAGAGTTATGAAGGACTTTTAAGTAATGTGTGAAGTGTATGACAGCTGTACGGGGCGTTACGAATTTTGGGTTTTCCCGCTCCTGTAGGGAAGTGAGGGGACGCGTCGTAATAGCCGCTAGATTAGAAAGGATCGGACGGCGCCTGACGATTAAACGGTTTGGCTTCTTCAGCACGATTCAGAAGGAGGTTATTCACTTTTGCGGAGGAACAGAGTTTGACAGTGTGCATCCTGAGCGAGATTGTTTCTCTTCTATCTTCACTGCTTACCCTGTTACGAGACGTTATCAGGTAACCCTAAAATCTCCTTCATCTTAGTTTGTTTAGTGTTGACTATGGAAGGAAAGGGGCAGAACACTGGGGGCGAGACGCCGGGGCCGTCATCTACGGCGGAATGTCGCGAAATTACCACATTGCCTTTTGGGGAGGAGGCTTTTACATATGGAAATGTGTGTGGTGAAGGACCGGGGGGGCGTATAATATCTCCGATTAGTGGAGATGAGTACGCCTGGGCGGCGCGTGAGGTGAAAGAACTTAGAAGCCAGTTTAGGAGTAGGGTTGTGTTAGCAGACTGGATTGAAAATAGCTGCGTGTTGCGAACCCTAGGGTATCAAACTTGTATAAAATTGATAGCTTGCCGGGATGATGAGAGAGTGTGCCATGGGAGGGAGAATGCTTCTGAGGAATTCTTTTATTTTTATTCTGTGTTATTCTACGACTTGTATGTGAGGCTGCCTTTTACCAGCTTCCAAATGGATGTGCTGCGTACCCTAAACGTTGCACCGAGTCAGTTGCACCCCAATAGTTGGGCGTATGTGCAGGCTTTCGCCATAGTGTGTCGGGCACTAGCTATTAGGCCCACTGTAGGTTTGTTTCTGCATTTCTTTAGATGTCGACCAGTAGCCACAAAGGGATGGGTGTCATTGATTTCGGAGCCGGGTAACGCGCTGTTAGAGCTATATTTGCAATCCTATAGGAATTTCAAAGAAAAATTTTTTAAGGTGTCGATTACCGCTGTCGGTCGACAGTATTTTTTCGATGATGAGGGGAACCCTAGATTTCCCCTGTACTGGACGCAGGACCCGCTGAGGTTCACCTCTTGGTCGGAGGATAAGATGACGGTTGAAGAATTAGAGGCGTTGAGTGTGTTGACTGCGTTGCCACGCCCCCTTTCTTCTCGTCAGCTTATTAATTGCCTCGAGTTCGACGACGCAGGGGCGAGGGTGTTTGGTATGTGTCCTTGCTTATCATTTTTGTAACTTGTTATGTTGTTGCTGACCATGCTGGATGGGTTTTGGTGTTTTGCAGAGATAATGGGGAGGAAAGGAAGTGGTCGCAGTTGGTTTCAGACCATCGACGATGAGAGGGATGAAGGCAATCGTCCAGGGTCATCCGCTGGGCAACAATGTCCTCCGGTGCCACCATCTGGTCCACCTCCTGTCGTGGTGGCAGCGGCTGCGGAGACGACAATAGCTGAGGTGCCTCTCGTGCGCAAAAGGAAATCCAAGACAGGCGACATCAACCGCGAGGCAGCAAAGAAAAGTAAGGAGGTGGTTGAAGAAACTGAACGCCCCCTGCCGCAGGGTATATGGGATCGTGCCTTCATGCCTGGTCATAGGGTAGACCTCAACTTGGATGTTTCAGAGAAGAAGGTGATCGAAAACATGAGCGAACAACAGATTGCTGAAGGCTTACTAGAGATGAACACACGAGCACAAGCGTTGGCTTGGCATCTAGCGTATGCCTCGGATAGGGGTCAGATGCGGTCCGAGTTAGAGAAGGTGCGCGCCCAGCTGAAAGAGCTCGCCGAGATCCATGCAGGCTGTGAGGCCAAGCAGAAGCATACTGAACAACTGCTGAAGGAGGGCGAGATATTGTTGAATAAGGCTCGAGAAGCTGGCGTGGCCCTTCAACAAGAACGTGATCAGATGGGCCGGGATTTGGATCAAGCAAAGAACTCAATGTTGTTAGTGGCCCGAGAGAGAAACGCACTAAAGGTAGAGATCTTTGACAAAAATGAGTTGATCGAGGAGTTGAAGGATGCAATCATGGACGAACATAAGAGAGGTTTCAGGAAGGCCTTGAGACAAGTCGAGCACTTGCTTCAGGTATCAACCAAAGGAGCTGAATTTGACGTCCGGAAGGATGTGCATGAAGGTCATCTGAAGCCCTTGAAGGAAATTCCGGATGACGCTGTCCTGGAGGGGGAAGAGAATGAAGAGGAGGTCGCCGACAATGAGCCTGAGGGAGCAAAGGAAGCTGACGAGCCTGCCAAAGAGACTGCTGAAGCTGTTGAAGGCGACGCACCCCCAATTGTAATAGAGTAGGAAGTAGTAATGATCTGCGTATAAATACTTGAGTATTTGATTGACGACTATGAATGTTTAAACTTTGATAATTTTATGAATGCTCGACTTGTATGTTTGGTGACTTTGCGGTTTGCTTTTTAACTTAGCTGATTCTGCAATGTATTTGCGGTAGTGATGGCTAAGTGTGAGTGTCGAGTGTGTTGATAACATGTCGTGTGACAGTTGAGAACGATGGTTGAGTGAAGAAAATACTGGGTGTTCGAGGGTGAACCTCTACCAGATATTGGATGTTCAAGGATGAACATCGACTAATGGGAGTGTATTCCACGTGTGTGGGATGTTCAAGGGCGAACATCGATTAATGGGAGTGTATTCCACATGTGTTGAATGTTCAAGGGCGAACATCGAGTAATGGGAGCGTATTCCACGTGTGTTGGATGTTCAAGGGCGAACATCGATTAATGGGAGTGTGTTCCACATGTGTTGGATGTTCAAGGGCGAACATCGATTAATGGGAGTGTGTTCCACATGTGTTGGATGTTCAAGAGCGAACATCGATTAATGGGAGTGTGTTCCACATGTGTTGGATGTTCAAGGGCGAACATCGATTAATGGGTCTGCTCTTAAATCCTTTGTAGGTGGAAGTGTCCTGTACGACAGCCTTGGGACTCGACATCATAACATTGATAAATGAATTAAGACAATAAGCATGATGGAATGTAATCTTTATTTGATAACTGAACTTGATAGAGTTGTGAAAAGAAATGAACAATAAACGGATATTAGCTAAAATAATATTTAAGATGAGTGGCGTTCCAGGTATTGGGAACTGGGTGTCCATCAAGCTGTTGGAGGCGATATGCACCGTTCGACATGTCTTCTGTGACCCGAAAGGGTCCTTCCCAGTTAGCTGCAAGCTTGCCATGGGCTCGATTTTTCCGAGCCTCTCCCCGCTTTCGCCATACCAGATCGCCGCTTTTGAAGGCTCTGGGCTTGACTTTTGTGTTGTATCGTCGAGATAGTATGCGTTTCTGGGCCTCTGCGCGGATGGTGGCAACCTCTCGACGTTCAGGAAGTACGTCGAGGTTTGTCCGTAATTGCTCTTCATTAAGTGACATATCAGTGATTTGTCGTCTTAATGAGGGTTCGCCTATCTCGACCGGGAGCATGGCATCGGTGCCGTATGTTAAGTTGAATGGCGTGTCACCTGTAGATCCGTGGGGTGTGCATCTGTATGCCCACAGGACCTCTGGCAGCTCCTCTACCCATAAACTCTTGGCTTCGCCGAGTCGCTTCTTTAATTCTGTCAGGATGGCTTTATTCGCGGCCTCGGCTTGGCCGTTTGTTTGAGGGTGTTCGACTGATGACGTGACATGCTTAATGCCCAAACTGCTGAGAAAATCCTCTAACTTGCGTTCAATAAATTGGCGACCGTTGTCGGTAATGATCTTTTTAGGGAGACCGAACCGACAGATCAGGCGCCAAATGAATTTCTGCACTCGTTGTGCACTGATGATGGATAATGGCTCCGCCTCGATCCATTTTGTGAAGTAGTCGACCGCCACGAGGAGAAATTTGTTTTGTGCTTTGGCGACTGGCAGTGGTCCCACTATGTCGAGACCCCACTGGGCGAATGGCCAAGGAGAGACAATATTGTGCAAGTCTTCGGGAGGTGCACGGATATCATGGCCATGTGCTTGACAGGAGATGCATTTCTTGACGAATGTCTCACAGTCGTGGTCGAGAGTGGGCCAGTAATATCCAGCACGGAGAACACGGCCTCTCAAGGTCCGCTTGCCAGAGTGAAATCCACATATCCCGGTGTGTAGTTCACGTATCACATAGTCTGCCTCTTCCGCGGATATACACTTCAATAGAGGATAGCTAAAACCACGACGGTATAGGTCGTCGCCTATACATACAAAACGCGCGATTCTCTTGGAGTCGGCTGCCGTAATGCTACCTCCTTTGTCCTGCTGCTCCATAAGATCTTTGACTTTCTGTCGCCAGTCGGTTACGGGCGCCGACACATCGGTGGCTAAAGTTTCCACCCCAGGATGGTCGAGGGTCATTTTAATAACAGATGATAGCTGTGTTCGCTCCTTAGAATGAGTTAACTTAGACAATAGATCAGCTCTTGCGTTTTGTTCCCTGGGTACATGGATGATATTAACTGTGACGAAGCCCTGTAGTAAGGTTTGAACCTTGTGGAAGTATCGCAGCAGTTGGTTATCCTTGACTTGATAGGTGCCGTTGACGTGGCTGACTACTAACTTTGAGTCCATCCGACACTCTAAATGATCGACTGAGAATTCTCGGGCTAAAGATAAGCCTGCAACCAAGGCTTCGTATTCGGCTTGGTTGTTGCTGGCAGGGAATTTAAATATGATGGCTTGCTCTACGACCACACCGTCGGGGCCTTCTAGAACGATCCCGGCTCCACCTCCCCTCTTGTCGGAGGAACCATCGACACTGAGTAGCCATGTGGTAGGGGAGTCGGCCGGTGTAGATGTGAGGTCAGCTGCGAAATCTGCCAGATGCTGACCCTTGATGGATCCGCGTGGCTCGTAACGGAGTCCGAATTCGGATAGTTCCACGGACCAGGCAACCATTCTCCCTGCCAAATCTGGCTTGCGGAGGATCTTGGCTATGGGATGATCCGTACGGACTACCACCTGATGGCTCTGGAGGTACGGGCGAAGTCGTCGAGAGGCGTTGAGAAGGGCCAAGGCGAGCTTCTCGATTCGAGAATATCGTTCCTCCGCCCCCTGCAGTGTACGGCTGATGAAGTAGATCAACTTGAAGGAGGGTGCTTCTTGTATCAGGGCAGCACTGACAGCATGCTGGGAAGCTGAGATATATAGCTGTAAGTCGAATCCCTCGTCTGGTCGAGCCATAATTGGAGGACTAGTGAGGATGCGCTTGACAGTGTTGAATGCAGTCTCACAATCCTCGTCCCAATGTTGAGTGGAACCCTTCTTCAAATTCTTCAGGATGGGTTTGATGTGTTCGGCCAGCTTTGGAATAAACCGTGACAGGGCGGTTAGGCGACCCACAAGACGCTGTACCTCTCTTAGGGTCTTCGGAGCTGTCATGTCGAGTACCGCCCTGCATTTGTCGGGGTTGGCTTCAATGCCTCGACGTGTGAGCAAGAATCCTAAGAATTTTCCGGCTGGGACGCCGAAAGTACATTTGGAAGGGTTGAGGCGCATGCTGTATCGTCTGAGTTGCCCGAAGACCTCCTTCAAATCTTGCAGGTGCTGGTCTATAGAATTGCTGCGAATTACCATGTCGTCCACATACACATCCATGCAACGCCCTATCTGATGATGGAAGACCTTATCCATGAGGCGTTGATAAGTGGCTCCGGCATTTTTTAATCCAAACGGCATTACTTCATAGCAGTAATTGGCGCGTTCAGTGATAAAGGCTGTCTTGCTTTGATCGGGGTGGTACATTGGGATCTGGTTGTACCCCGAGTAAGCGTCCAGAAAACTGAAAATGACATGACCAGAAGCTCCATCTACAAGGCGGTCGATGCTGGGCAAGGGGTATGAGTCTTTGGGGCATGCCTTGTTGAGATCAGTGAAATCGACACACATCCGCCACTGACCGTTTGACTTCTTGACCATAACCACATTCGACAACCATGTGGTATATGTTAACTCTCTGATGAATCGGGCATTTATCAGCTTGTCGATCTCAACTTGAATGGCTTGACGCTTTTCTTCTCCGAACCTACGCTTCTTCTGGGCGACTGGTCGCGCCTCCCTGAAGATGGACAATTTGTGGGACATAACTCCTGGGTGAATTCCTGGCATGTCGGCGGCTGTCCATGCAAATAAGTCTGCATTGTTTCGCAGTATCTGACTTAGGGCCTGCTCCTCGTTTGAGGTGAGATCCTTGCCGATGCTGGTGGTTTTAGACGTGTCACTCGTCAGGGATAGGAGCTTGACTTCGCCTTGCGGATGAAGGCGCTCGTCCACATTGGTTCGGGGGTCTAGGTCGACTACTGCTGCGTCGACTACTTTTGTTCTCTTTGTTGGAATAAAAGGGGTGACCTTTAACCCCGCCACATAACACTGTCGGGCCGTTCGTTGGTCGGCCCTCACCGTACAAATAGTACCATGATTTGTTGGGAACTTCATGGCGAGGTGGGGAGTAGACACAATTGCTCCAAATGCGTTCAGACAGGGACGCCCTAGCAAGGCGTTGTATGATGCGTTCGCCTCGACCAGCAAGAATCGAACTCGAAGTTCAGGTGCCTCCCGACTGGTTCCGAGTCGAGTTCGCAAATCAAGGTATCCCCTGGTGTCTACTCGCTCTCCTGAGAATCCGACAATCTGCTCATTAAATGGGGCGATGAGATCCTCGGATAGGTCCATTTTCTGAAAAGTGGACCAATATAAAATGTTGACCGAGCTTCCTTGATCAACGAGGACCTTGCTGACATCATACCGAGCTATGTTAGCCGTGATGACCATAGGATCATCATGATCAGGGTCTGGAGCGTGGAAGTCAGCATTCGTGAACGTGATGTCCGGGATCGACCGAGCCTGTCGTTCGACCATATGGACCGATTTCAGCTGTCTCAAATGTCGTTTCCTCGCTGAAGACGACACGCCTCCTCCAGCGAAACCACCAGATATAGTGTCGATGCGGCCCCGGACTGAGCGTTCCCTCTCTATGCGTCGAGGCGGACTGCGTGATCGCCTGCGGTGTCGATCGTCTCTAGGGGGAGATCGCCGGGGACTTCGCCTGGGAGGATCCCTTCGACGAGGAGTTGTTGCTCTTGCGGTAACTCTCTCCTTGATGTAACTCTGGAGATAACCCGCACGGACGAGCCGTTCTAACTCGTCTTTTACCGTATTGCACTCTTCCGTGTCGTGACCCTGGTTCATGTGGAACCGACAAGATTTGCTCCTATCGGCGTTCTTTGGGGTGGTCTTTCGCCGCGCTGTGAGAAGTTCGGTGTGTAAGGCCTCTTCCAGTACCCTCGCCCTGGGGGCGTTGAGGGTCGTGTAGTGATCATATTTAGATATCCACCCCGACTCCTTCCGAGGTGCTCGGTCCGGTCTGTAGTCGTTGGGGGGTCGCTTCGTTTTTTTAGTTTCCTGGTTGGGGATATCTTGGTGGTGCTTCTTTCTGGCATTGGCATTACGGTGGTCTTCAATGCGAATGAATTTGGCCACAGTGGATTGCAATTCTTCCATGGATGATGGGGGATCAGCATATAACTGTTCCGAGAACTCCCCCGGCCTCAAGCAGGATGACAGATTGCTGATGATGAAAGTGGGAGTAATATCCGGCACTCGCCTGGCCGTTTCTATATATCGCTGCATAAAAGCTTTCAAAGTCTCATCCTTCTCCTGCCTGGTATGGACGAGCTCCGTAGCAGTCATTGCCGGCTTTTGATTGGCTGCGTACTGTTTTCGGAATAAGGATTCTATGGTTGCGAAGCAATCTACGGAATTGCGGGGAAGTTTATGGAACCATTCCAAAGCTTCACCCTTAAGGGATAAAGAGAAAGCTCTGCATATAACCGGATCGCTGTCTGTGTAGAATGCCATGGTATCGATAAAATTGCGTAGATGGTCATCAGGATCTTCAGATCCACTATAGCGTTCCAGAGTTGGGGGAGGCTTGTCCGGCATATTCGCTTGCATGATGGCTTCCGTGAATGGAAGCAGGTTGGTGAGGCGCGCAGGAGTAGGCCCCCTCCTTCCTCCAGCAACACGTTCGGAGGGTCCCCCATGATGGCTCGCTTCGTTATCCTCCTGCCTGTTTGAAGCAGATAACTCTGGTGTTGGGATCTGCGCCCTCAATGCCGCCATTTCCTCTGCATGCTTGCGCTGAATCTCCTGCATGGTTTGTGCCTGTGCCTCAACTTGCGCTTGCAGTTGCCTGATCAAATCATGCGTATCTGAATTTTCCATAGCTCCGGTGGTCGTTGTTGGGATAGTAATCTCGGCCCCACGGTGGGCGCCAAAATGTTTCGGTAGGGATGTGGAGAACGAGATACGAACCTAACAAACTTGCTCTGCGCTGTTTCTCTGTGCTGCTTTCACTGTGTTACCTTTTTTCTGTCTCCTTTGAACAAGGTGGGCTGGGTACCTGCAAAAGTACTCCGACGCTCAAGTCAACAAGGGTGTTGTCTGAAAAATGAGAATATCTATCTTCTTAGGGGAAAAACGTACCTTTTTTCTGGTATGCTGTGTATATTTAAAGGAGTAAAATAAACCGTTTACCTGAAATCTCGGGTGGTTACTGGAGTTGGCTATCTATAAGGTATAACTGCTAGATATTGAGTCAAGTACTTCCATGATTCACGGCGCTTGTTAGCCAATATGCGTAACTGTTTATTTGTAACCGCTAGATCACGATGTCGCATATTGTATGTCGATCATCATGCGTGTCGATCTGGGCGGACGACGTGTCGATTGTCGAGCCTCAACTGGACGACAACGCCACATGGTCGTATGTTATTATAGTCGGTTGTCTAGTGGTCGACCACACTAAGTGGTCGGATGTCATTACGGGCATGAGAATGTCCTGCATTGGTTTAATTGTCGTCGGGTTATTGGTCGACAGTTGTAGGATTAGGTATTCTGTAGTACATATATGATCTAACTGTATGAAAGAATGATATCATAAGTCTCTTGGATGAGCTAAGTTTTGGATATATAGTGAAAAATTATCCAAGCATTGTGAGGGTTGTTAGTGTTGCTGCAGAGGCAGTGATAAGATATGGTGAGGAAGAATTGGTGGTCTGAAAAAATGGTGATATAATGGACAGCCAGCACACGTAGCCATCAAAGGCATATTCATGATCTTGCTCCCTCATCATGCATAATAGGTCAATAACGGTCCCTTTTAGAATGCAGACTCATCACGGGACAGAAAGATCATTCATAAAAATCCATGTCAGAACCGAATGAGTTTTTCTATGGACCTTTTCCTTGGATTATTGCAGAATAATAATAATGCATCACATAAATCATACAAATTAAAACATGCCCTACAACACCTTCAATGCCACTATTTCCATTTCGATCATTCATACTTCGTTAACCACTAACCAACAAACCAAAATGAAAAGTGCATCTCCTAAAGTTGCTATAGCCATGCTTGTCGGTTTTGCTTGCATGGGGTGTGTCTCTCTCAGATCCAAATTAATTAGTCTCAGTCATCTACACTGCTATCAGACAAATCAATATATATATACTATTACACCATCATCAAATCAAATCACTGCAAAAATATCCATACCAAACTATTACTTCAGTTTGTTGCCTCTACTTTTCTGCAGGAAACTCTCTTCTTTCTTACTAGCTAGTAAATAAACAATAAAAGCAATGGCTTAACTGGTTGAAAGATATTATTATCCTGAATGTTATTATAGTTATCACTTAATAATACTATTAGATATAATAATAAAGTTATATTTATTATTATTTATTTCATTGTCATATCATATGATAAGGTTCTTGATTAAAATTAAAGACTTGACAAGATACCATATCATTGATCCATATATATTCACAAAAATACAGTCTTTAAAATCTCTCTCAAACTTATTAGGTTATACATCATTGACAAAATTTTGGGTTCCAGGAGCCAAGCTTTGGCACAAAATGATAAGTTCCGATGTGGATACACGCGTAAAATATTCAATACATTTGAAGAAAAAAATTTCTTAGAATCATATTGACTAGTATTTTTCTTAAACAATTGTTTTCTCCTTATTATTTAATATGGATGGTTTATCCAAATAGGTCAATTTTTGCTGTTGTTCGTGTTGAAAAAAAGGCAATTTTTAACCTTTAAATACGATTTATTAAGATTTTACTCTTCTTAACGAGCTTTTAGTAAAGGAAAAAATTAATATTATGTTGGATGTTACGTGTATCTTATTTACATATTCAATTGCACTTAATATTATATATTTAAAACGAAAAAACTCAAAATATCCGAACACAAAAGTACTATCCCCTCATATTGTCTCGGGAAGGTTATATATGGATTTGTTGGAAAAAAATAAAATAATGGGGAAGAAAGCGAAGAGGCCAAAACAAACAATCAAGTGGATATTGTTTTCTTTTTCTTCGTCCCCTCCTATTTACTCAACATGAGAAGTGGAAGTTGATATGCATTATGCCACAATGTGGGAAATGACATACAAGAGAGTAAGAGATTTGTTGTTTATATTGCTCTTCCTAAATGAGTAGAATAAGAAGAGTTCTTTTGTCTCTCATCATAGTAACTAGCATCGTAGAGCACTCTATGTAATTTGAACTTTGTGAATAAAAATAATTCTAAAGCACGAAAAAAAAAAGGTTAGAGAGAGTAAATTAAATATAATTAATTCATGATAATATATTATGAATGTTTTAATAATTTAAAATGAATAATGATATTGAAATGGGAAGAATTAATGCGACGTATGTATAGGAGTTTTTTTTTTAAATATAGTATAAATTCAATCAAGATTTAATCAAATATATTGAATTTATAATTTATATTATTTTAAATTGATAATCAAATTTTTATTTTTTAATCTAATTTAAATTGAATTTATTTTGTCAATTATATTAAATATAATTAGATTGATTTAATATATCTTACTCTTAGATCTATTTGAGGATGTGCTCGGCAATATGAAAAATAAGATGGTGTTTGAAGCCAAGAAAAAAAGGGTGGCCAATATGGTACCCAACTTGATGGGCCATGTGTTGGATACTCATCGACCTCAGAGTGTTGCTAAGAAGATCCAACCTCAAAAGGGTGGGGTATAAGGAAGGACGTAAAGAGGTTGACAGTTGAGTTTGATGTTCAGGTTGACAGTTTTTTAGGCAAGGCCAATGACCTTGGTGGGTTGGAGAATGCTCAACTCAATATGTGCAAAGGTGTTTAGGTAGCCCTGAGTGAGCATGAGATGGAGTAATGGAAGAGAGTGAGTTTGACACCTTTATTCGTGCTTTTTTAAAACTTCACAATCATACACCTATGCATGGACATAAAATAATCAGTCTGCTGAAGAAAGAGACTAACGATGAGGATAAAGCCAAAATGGTCGATGAGTTGATCAGCTTGAAAAAGTATGAAGTTGACCAGAAAGCCTAGGACAAGGAGAAAGAAACAATGAAATGGGAGAGAGATGAAAATGAAAGGCTAAAGACTTGGAAGACTAGGTGCATCCAAGAAGAAGATGAAGGAAAAGAATGAAGACTTGATGATGATGCTTGCCAATGAAAAGAAAGCCAAGGAAGTGAAGGCTGACTTGATCCGGTAGGTCAAGATCCTCTATCATATTTCTTCTAAGGATGCACATTTTGATTTCAACAAGAATGTGTTTGAAGGCCAACTGATAGGTATTGACAATATAGCGGCTTCCAAGACAACTAGTAATGTAACCTTGACCGAGGACATGAATGTTGAAGCTAAGACTAATGATTGATCTACAAGGCCATCACGGTGACTTCTTCTACTATTGTTGACCCCAACCATGATGAAGATATGATATATCCTATTGATGTTGCTTAAGATAATTGTTGTTGTTGTTTGCTTTTGTTTCTTGTTGTTTCGAATGGGCCAAATACATTAAGGCCAAAGTTTGTGTTGACTTGTTCGTTACAAGCTAAATGAAAATTGTTTTCTTTTGGTAGTTGTATCTTTTTGTTGCCTTTTATCATTTATAATTTTTTCAATATTTTATGAATGTTAAGGCCGAGTACAATTGTGTTACAATATAATTATAACCACAAGCCATGATAATAATCTTAAGTATCACAGAATTAACATTTTGAAGTTCTTGTTGGAAACAATCTCAGTTATTTCTGCTTATTTGAAGCTAACAAGGTAGGTGATAAGTGACTTGCAAGGTGTTCAACTAGGATCGACTTAGTACTTGAAAGGAAACTGAGAGATGAGTTCAACTAAGACCGACTAGGTGGCTGGCAAGAAACTAACAAATGAGTTCATATAGGACCGACATGGTAACCGCAAGAAACTAATAAATGAGTTCAACTAAGACCTACATGGTAGCCAACAAGGTACTAATAGATGACGGCAAAATTCTCCAAGTTAGAATGGTATGAAATATAATTGTACATAAATGAAACCTCTTATTTTATTGGTCAAGTCCCTCGCTAAAACCTTCTCGGTCAAAAATCCTCCTTAAGAAAGGAAGACCGAGTAAGGAAAGTGTACACTATAGGTTACAAGTGTGCAGCCCTTACAAGCATCTAGCTCAAATAAAATTTGAAATATATAACATTCCAAGTATTAGATATAGGTTATAGCTAATAAGAGCCCTCGTCAACATCTTCAGCTACTCGGGTCCTTTCCAGTTGGTAAAGAATTTGTTTATCACTTTTCATGGTAATGCTAGTTATGTGCTATATTAGATCACCCTTCTCAAAGGCTCTTGGTTGTAACTTATAATTGTATCTTCTAGCTACCTTGTAGTCATTTCACGAATTTGAGTCTCTTACACTTTTCAACTAATAATACTTTTATAATTTCATGATTTTTATACTTATATAGTTGCGTGTAATTATTTTTATTTTAGTATTCGAAATTATAAGTTATTATGATGTTTTTAGGATTTATTTATGTATGTTCTTAATAATTTAAATGAAATGAATTCATTTGATTTGGATGAAATTTTATAAATGAATTAGGTTAGATGAAGGGTAACATTGTTATATATATATATATATATATATATATATATATATATATATATATATATATATATATATATATATTTTTTTTTTAATGTGTGTGTGAATATGCATGATTATTCGTAGATATTTTTATAATTTATATTTTTAATTTTAAAATATAAACTTAAATAAAAATAATTTTAAAGTATAATTTAAATAAAATCACACGTTAAAATATTAATACAAATAAATTTAGTTTTTTCTGTTTTATTAAGCAATTTTTTCTTTTATTTTCATTTTGAATTTTATTTTAATAATTGTGATTGTGACAAATTTTTATTTATGTTCTTTATCAGGTGTATTATTTATTATAGATAGATTTGTATGATTTCTTATTCTTATCTTATGTGAAAACTAAAAAAAAAAATTTGAAGCTGAAAATACATTTGTTTGAAAATTATAAAATATTTTGTCTAAAAGTGTTATAGAAAAACAGACCAAATTAAAGAAAAATGTTTTTTATTTTCTTTTACTTTTGAATGATCAATTGAGTTTTTTTATCAAATTCATAAATCCCAATAAACAAATCACTGTTTTCATTAATAATTTCAAATTTTCATTTATAACAGTTAATTAGAAAAAAAACTAAAATAATAATATAAAACGGATTCTTAATTATTAACAAATTAAAAATAAAAAGTTATTTTTTGAAAATAAAGACAAGAAATAAGAATAATATTCTTTATATATAGGAAAACAAATATTTTTAAATGAGATTATAATGAAAAAATTATAATAAATAAATATACAGTGACACGTTGTCTCTAATCCAACCATTAGTTACATCCTGGAATCCCAAAACCCTGCATCAACACGAACCCAGAACCCGTTTAATCAATCTATCAATCCATGTTATCGGAACCCACACCTTCATTCTAATGTTTACACCTCACCTTCGCCCACCACTGAATCGCATTTCACCACATCAATGGAGCTTTCTTCTTCCCTCACGCTCTCCCGCACCTTCTCCTTCTCCTCCTCACTCACTCCCATTGCACTCCAAATCCAAATCTTCCCCAAAACCCCACCCCCTCAACTTCTTCCGCTCCGCATTTCGGCGGTGGCCATAGACCCGCCGCAGGAGGAGCTTCCCAAGAACAGTCCCCAGCGCCTCCTCCAAGAGCTAGCGGAGCGCAAGCGACCCTACCGCCGAACCCCACGAACGCCCCCGCGGAATCTCATCCTCACGCGCCCACTAGACAACAAAAGATTGGCCAACAGGTTGCTCAATAGCCCTCAACTCTCCCTTAAATCCTTCCCCTTGTTGAGCTCTTGCCTACCCTTTACTCAGCTCAACCACGGGGACATGGCGTGGATCGAGCAGCACCTGCTTGAAGTGAAGCAGGCGCTAGGGTACCCGCTGGAGCCCTCCCACACGCTCGGCGACGATAACAACCCCGCCAGAGAGCTTGACACGCTTTTGTACCTGGCGTTTCAGCACGAGTCGACTCAGAGGAGCAAGGTGCGGCACGTGCGGTATGGCCACTCCAGACTCTTCTTTCTGGGGCAGTACGTGCTGGAGCTGGGCTTCGCCGAGTTTTTCTTGCAGAGGTATCCGAGGGAATCGCCTGCTTCCATTAGGGAGCGTGTTTTTGGGCTGATCGGGAAGAGGAACATGCCCAAGTGGATTAAAGCTTCGAGCTTGCACAATTTGGTGTTCCCATATGATGATATGGATAAGTTGGTCCGGAAGGAAAGGGAGGCAACTGTAAAGTAAGAACCTCTTTTTGTGTCTTGTTTGTTACTCTTCTGTACAATCAACGTGCTTCCCTTTTCTGATGATTGTGTCGATGCTAGCTGTTTTTGTTTACTGTCGTTTTTCTAGCTTTTATTTGAACTTGCTTCATGTTTTTACATTAGAAAGAACATCAATTATAATTTTTGTCAAGTATATCACTCGCTCTTCTAAGTAAATAAAGTGATGAATTATATTGATAGTTCTTAAAGTATTGAATATCCATCGGTTTGGTTCTTATGTTGATATATTTCACTAATGTTTTAAGGACTAATTTGAAGAATTTTTCATTATTTGAGGACTACATAGCATAGTTTCTAATACTTGAGTGATTATTTATATAATCTAATTTTAGGATCTGTTTAGGAGAGTGACACTTTAACAATGCAATTGATGGTCGTCCATGATAGGAATTGTATTTGTAGCTTCTTTACAATACGATATGCTCGTTTTCAAGGAATATATATTTTAGAAAATGCAAGCACGGCTTCATTACAGGGGAGGTCCTCTGTCATGTGTTACTGTTAGGGAAGGTTTTAGAATGCAGTCACGGTTTTGTCACAATCCATGTATATGAATGCGGCTGATGCACCAGCGGTAGTTGTGAGTTAGGTTGTGGAAGGCCGAAAAACCTTGACGATGTGGAGCTGTTGGGCTGTTGGCACACGAACATCGATATGTTTGGTTGGAATCACCTGACTGGCTAAACTGGATTGCTTAATTATATTAACACTGAATTTTAAGTAATGCCCCCACCTTTCCTTCTCACGGTATAAAGTTATTATTTGGTTCTGTTAGATACAAAACCTTTCTCACTATTCCTTATGCTTAACAAGTTTTCTTTTAATCCTTATATAATATATATCATTTTTAATCTCTTTTAATCCTTGTCGTACTAAAAGGGTCTAAAACTGGTATGTGTAAGGACATAAAGATAATATTTCAACTATAGGGGCTATAGGGGAAATTTTTTGTAAGTATAGTGATCAAATGAGTAATAAAACCTTATTCTTCAAAACAGTAAGGGATTTGGATTTGAAAATTTCGTTGGTGTTATTTTTTCTTCTAACCAAAAACCTGCCTGCAAAATTTGGACATATATGTTTGTATGTTGGGCCTGCTCTCTAGCTCAGCATTGTGTTTCTCCATGTGCCTAATCTTCCATGATATGGGCTGAGTTTGTGGGAACAATGACCTTTGCTTTTGATGCTAGCTTCCTTTGGAGACCAAGCTGTTCATTCATAAATTGTAATAATTAAATATGAGTTGCATACTGTTAAAGGGAAATCTATGAAAGAGAAGACAAATTTGGTCATTAGCAACTCATGAGGATATTCTTTTGCTATTTTAATCCATTAATTGTAGAACGACCTTAATCAATGAAACATCTGTCTGGCAATAGTATGTTTCTTGAATGTATGGACTTGAGATAAAAATATGTTCTTGAGGGCTTGAAAGACACCTCTCATGTTCTGTTATTTATATAGATAAAGAGTTGATACAATAGAGAGATAGAAGGTCAAGTCACTGTCCTAGACTGCTAGGTACAATGATTAGAGATAACCCAACACACTACCCCCTATTTTAGTCCTACTGACTACACTAAAAAGTAGACTTAGTAATTATTCTAACACTCCCCCTCAAGCTGGAGCATACAGATTGTATGTACCAAGCTTGGAACAAATAAACTCGATCCGAGGTCCCCTTAATGACTTAGTCAACACATCTGCGAGTTGGTCATTTGATCCAACAAACTCGGTACATATTTCTTTTGACAATAACTTTTCCCGAACAAAATGACAATCAATTTCTATATGCTTAATCCTCTTGTGAAACACTGGATTTGATGCAATGTGAAGAGCAACTTGGTTATCACAATACATCTTCATACTCTGGATGTCACAGAAGCTAAGCTCTTGAAGGAACTGTTTCACCCATATAAGTTCACATGTTAGTGATGCCATTGCCCTATATTCAGCTTCCGCTGTTGATCGAGCCACTACATTCTGTTTCTTACTTTTCCATGAGATAATGTTTCCTCCAAGGAAAACACAATATCCAGTAGTAGATCGTCTATCAATAGGAGAACCTGCCCAATCGGCATCACAATATCCTGATACCTGAAGGCTTCCTTTTTCTTCATATAACAGCCCTTGCCCGAGAACTGACTAACCACCCCAACAACAAAAGATAGATCTGGCCATGTAATAGTGAGATAGATTAGTTTTCCAACTAGCCTCCTATATCTCTCCGGGTCGGAGAATAACTCACCTTCTTCTGTTGTTAATTTTTGATTTGGGTCCATGGGACTCTCAACCAGTCTACAATCAATCATGCCTGTTATTGAGGGCTTGAAAAACACCTCTCATGTTCTGTTATTTATATAGATAAAGAGTTGATACAATAGAGAGATAGAAGGTCAAGTCACTGTCCTAGACTGCTAGGTACAATGATTAGAGATAACCCAACACACTACCTCCTATTTTAGTCCTACTGACTACACTAACAAATAGACTTAGTAATTATTCTAACATATGGTTTTGTTGTTTGCTATTATCATGGCAGGTCTGTGTTTTGGGCTTTGTTTGGAGCAATCTATCTCTGTTTTGGTATGCCAGAAGTATATCGTGTTCTCTTTGAAGTCTTTGGAATGGATCCAGATGCTGAGGAATGCCAGCCCAAATTGCGTAGGCAACTTGAAGATATAGATCATGTATCTGCCGAGTTTGAAGGCAAGATAAGCTGGCAGGATATGGTTGCGTACAAGGCATGTTCTACAATCTTCTGGCACAGTATTATTTATTTTAAAAGAGCTACCACAAAAGCAACTAAATATTTTGAACTATGTTTGCCAAACCTAATCTTGCTTCATAATAAATTCAAAATTGTTTCTCTGCTCTTTTGTCAGTTGTGCATGCAAAACCCTGATGTTCAATGTAATTGGCACTATGTTATTATTTGGAGAACAGCAATGATGTTTACTGCTCTGCATTCAGCCTCCTGCAGATGCCTTGTTTGCACATCCACGGCTCTTCAGAGCTTGTGTTCCTCCAGGCATGCATCGGTTTAGAGGAAATATATGGGATTATGATTGCAAACCGCAAATTATGCGAGTCCTTGGATATCCACTAAAAATGACAGATAGAATTCCAGAAATTACTAAAGCCAGGAACATAGAGCTTGATCTTGGTTTGCAGGTATCTCTATTATTGCTTCTCATTCTGATTTTAATTTTCCCAGATCTGACTATTACATAAACATTGACTTGACTTCCGAGGGTTGGGGATATCTTTTCATGCACCTCTAAATAAATAAATAACCATTCATTCTTCCATTGTCCCATCCTTGGGTTCAATATTCATATTACAAAGGCCATGAGGTTGTTCGATGACAATTAAAGTTGTCTGGAGTGGTGGGACTGTTATTTAACCTGTTGTGGTACTTGCCAGTGATTCTGTGGTAATTCAGAAGTAAATAGAAAAAGAATTACCAGTACTGAAGTATTGGTACATCATAATTAATTGATAATGAATTATTGCTGCGTGAATCATTTCCATCGTTTTTATCTGTTTTATTTATTTTTTAATTTGGCCACTGTTTTCGGTTTGTCTACGCAGAGTTCGCCTCATTAAATTGAAGATCGTATCAAACCCATCTAAATATTGAGCATTATTAAAATGAAGTTTAGTTAAGAAATATTCAATGGATTTTTCAACTTTCTTAAATCTCCCAAGAATCTTCCTAGATCAGCTTAAGGTTCCCAAATTCCCCGTTAATGCTGTTGAATTTCTTGTTGAATCACAGCTATGTTTCTTGCACCCATCAAAGTACAAATTTGATCATCCTCGATTTTGCTACGAGAGATTAGAATACCTTGGCCAAAAGATTCAGGTACTAATCTTTCTTTTCACGGTATTAGTATTTGATCGAAATGAAACTCTTTATATCATAAACTAAAATTTTCTCGTGTCTTTGCGTTGCATACCGTATAATTTGTCTTTTTGGGAATTTTTACAGGATTTGGTAATGGCTGAAAGATTGTTGATGAAGCATTTAGATGCTCCAGGGTCATGGTTACAAAATAAGCACCGGAGGTTTCTTATGAACAAGTTTTGTGGAAGATATTTGAGGTATAAAAATCTCCACCACTTTATTATATATTCCGAAGAGGTTCAAGACGCATATCAGCGCAGCTATAGACTGAAATACCCAGTCAATACGGCTGTTCAACAGGCCCTTCACGGGCTTTCATACGCTGTTTATGGTAAACGTGATGTGAGGCGTCTGATGTTTGAAGTTTTTGACTTCGAGCAAATCCAGCCTGAGCCAATGTAAATATGAAGAGACAGTACAATAGTGACAAGGATAGAAGCATTACACATGATCATTTGGTCCCTTGCTTTAATTGATTTGCAAGTTCTTTTGAAGTTGCCCTTGTATATATATATATTCATTGTATACTATTAATTTTGAAGACTGAGAACTAAATTCTTAAAATTGCATGGAGATGCGGATGTGTCTGGCTATATAGACAATGGTTTTGTTGGTTAAGTAGGTGATTTTAGGATGAATATTACCTCATACTTGTCCATTGTAACAAAATTATGTGGCAGAAGTTTATTCTAACTAATCATTATGAACCTCCCCTACCTCCTAAAAAACCTCACAAAGATGTAGATATAGAATAGTTCTGTCAGTCTTTACACTCTTCGCATTGTGATCATCATGCTACAATTTCATCTCATGGTTTGAGAAACAGTGGCCTTTTTCAAAATTTGTTGTTTGGAGAACACTCTACAGGTTGCTTTGGTTGGTCGAATGAAAAGGTCGCCCTTTTTTCCAATGATAAATTTTGGTGCTCCTTTTGTTGACTTATGCATGTATGAATCCACTTACTATAGCATTTGCGTATTTCCAAATTTTCTGATTCTTGTCACTTATTGTTAGGAGTTGGAAAGTCTAGGAAAGGAGAAGGAAGAAGAGTACCGAACGGTAAGGGAATGGGAAGAAGAGTCTGAATAGTAGGGGAATAAGAGTGACGGAGATAAACGGTATCTACACTAATATCGAACGGTGGTTGCAAGGGAGGAAGGAGTGAAGCATCGAACAGTGTTTATACTAATATCGTTCGGTGGCTGCAAGGGGGATGAAGTGAACGGTACAAGGTTGATAATATTGAACGGTAGAGAATGAATAAAAAGGGCGGGAAAGTTTGTTAGGTTGCTAGGGGGAGCGAGAAAGTATAAATAAACCTTCTGTGATTCTATTGAGTAGCTAGTCATTTCTTACGTTTTGAAAACAGGTCTTGGACCTTGTTTGAGGGGGATTAAGCTCCCGTTATTGTATTTCGTTTTATAGTTACAATGAATAAACGGTGAAATTCATACTATTCCTTTGTTTTCTCTTGTTTATTTGTTTTAGTGTGATTGGGTGTTGCGAAAAAAGTTAGATCTCTTACTCAGAAACCTAACACTTTTGTAATATAATATTCGTATTGAGACAACCCTAGCATGTATCGAAAGAATGTCGTGGTGCATGAAAGCACCTACTGTAGCTAGGATCGCACTGAATTTCATTCATTGAGTGGCAAATGCTTATCGAGTCCAAAAGTATCTAGACATTTCTTCTCGCTTATTTTCTTAGTCAAGTTTAGAGGAAGGCTTAAAATCCTAAATTGGCTGTTGGAATGATGTATACTTATGGGGCTGGGTGAAGGTTCAAACATGTAAAGTTCTTGTATTAGGCCTTTTTAAGGTTTTAAAATTTAATTTTAGTACCATGCAATATGGACTGTCCAATTAGCAAATAGATAGGACGGTGAAGCAATACAATAGTCAAAACTCAAACCATCTAATTTAGAAAGTGTATCATATAGACTGACTGGTTAAGGAGTGAAACAATCCGCGTAAGGCAAGTAAAACATCTCAATTAAACCTATAATCTTGTTTAAACAAATTTGAATTATAGTTAGGTCGATTTTAATAAAAACCTCATTAGGAAAACTATAAATAGAGGTTCATGTAAGGTGGTGAGTTACATATATAATTACATAGTTATTACTTTTGTGCTTAGATTTAGATTAACTTTAACATCAAAGGATCTTTGATAGGTATTTTCGATCAATTTGACCAAGAAGAAAAACAAGAAACTTTGGACGATTGCTTATTAGAAGTGATTGATCGCTCTAGCATACCGAAACATTTTGGCATCCACATGGGGTCAAGTGATCACTTTTAAACTCACATGTTAACCACAAGAAACATAATAAGCAATGTTGTCCTGGAAGAAACTTCAGACAATCATATGGATCCTAGGAAGATGACAAGGAACTTGCAAAAGTGCATGGATGGAATGCATAATAGATATGAGGAAGAGTATAGAACCATGTATGCTGAGAACGCAACCATTCGGGACCAACCAAACAACGTGACGAACCTATTTGTATAGCTTAGGATAGCAACTTTGGATCCAACAAAGATCATAACCCATTTATTGTGATGATAAATACATCGGATGCTCCCGTTCACCACATAAATTGCAGATACCCCTCTATTAAACCATTGAAGAATGCTTGTATTTGAAAGACACAATAGATCTATTGGTCCAGATGAACACATAAGGATAACCATGAATCAAATGGCTCTATATATGATAAATGATGTCATTTGGTATCGAGTCTTCTCCACATTGTTAAAGGGAGACACTGACTTGATTTTCTTTACTTCCACTAAACTTTATTGATTGTTATATGTCTCTTTTGATTATAAAAACATCCTGATTAAGCCCACAATGAGGTTTAAACGAATTTGGGCCGTAATAGACTCTAATCAAAAGTTCATTAGGAACGACGGATCACTTGAAACAAATATTAATTATTTTATATTTAAAAAAAATCTAAAATTTTTTTTAGTACTAATTGTTTTAAGTACTAATTGTTTTAGTTTTCTAAGAATAAAAAACTTTAATAAATTCAAAAAATAAATTTTAAATAAAATAACAATAAAAATTATTTTAGGTTTTCTAAACTTTTGAATCGTATCTGTGTATACTCCAAGCGGTTTCATCGGGTTCGACCTCTCATCTCTGAATTAATAAGCTTGGTTAAGTTACTAACAATGTTTGTTTGTTTATTCATACCAAGTGGTTATAACTAGTTCAAACATTTTCTTGAATGTCTTTTTTAACATATGGGAAAACCTTAATTCCTCCGTCAATTTTAAGATCGAAACTTTTTATTGTAGATATATTTAAGACATTTAGAAATACATGGTGATTAGAGTCTGGTATTATTTTTAAGGTGCAACAACAGGTCCATTGCAAAGCTTTGATTTGAAAGTTAGAAGTCTGTCTATTCTATGCTAAACGAATGGACAATTTGGAGGTTATATTCATAATGGGGGCAACAACTTCTTACATCAGAATTACTTTTGAGAGTTTGGCATTTTTCAATTGGTATTGCACACACCTGCTACCATGCGCTCATTTGAAAAGACTTCATATGTGTAAGGCTATTATCAACTTTTTTAACATTCTAAATAATTTTTATCGCTGTTTTTCAATCTAGTTAATACAAAAATGTATTATTCAATTTACGTACACATTTAAAACATGCTCCGAGCGTTGTGATACAATTTTTAATTAGTTTATTGTAAGTCCTGTTTATCATATTTGGAACTCTGATTAGATATTATTAATCATAAATTAAAATTAAAATTTATAAATATGGGTCAAAGTAAAATGATAGACAATTGTATTTAATATTTTGTATTAATTGTGAATTTAAAATTTTAATATGATTATGATTATTTAAATTATTGACCTGAGTATTTGGTGTCTATGATAAGTATCATTAGTATTGATTGACGTTTAAACATTATAAACAAAACAAAAATACATAACCTAAAAAGAAATTCTAAAGAAAGTGTAAAGAAGTGTTTTTCTAAAGATGTTTAATCCACTTGAAACAAAATTTATTATTAAGTTATTTGCCAACCATATCTGAGCTTTCATTTTGATGATAAATCCGATTATACCAAAGAGCCTATGATGAATATTTTTTGAGAAAATGACACTTGAACAACCATTTTTGACAACATTTAGACACGCGCACACGTGTCAAAATCTGAGTGGTCCATTTTCATTTAATTTTTCCAACTGGACCACTCAGATTTTGACACGTGTGCACGTGTCTAAATGTTGTCAAAAATGGTTGTTCAAGTATTATTTTCCTATTTTTTGTGCATGGTAAAGCATCACCTCAGACGAGTTTGGTAATTGAAATAAAATAATTTTAAGGACCTAAAACGGCATGAGGGAGAGCCTAGTATACCAGCTTTATTGAGTAAGGGAAATGATCCTCAAACCTCAAACCATTCCAAAAAAAGTTACCGCAAAATCGGATGGGTAGGTACTATTGGTTTGACACTTTTACATATAAAAAAAAATATCAGAGAATGTAAATAGTATGTGTTATTGTCCCTACACACGCATTAAATATGCGCACGAACCACCGGCACTACTTCTCCGCTTCTTGCTAGTATGCACCCTTGTCGCCTTGCGTGCGCCGGTTGCGCAACCCCCTAACCTGCGCATCTCCACCCACCTCATCGAAACTAAGACCATCACAACCCTTCATCAGCTCCACAGAACCCAGATCTCGGGTTCCAATTCCCAATCCATGTCGAAGGCGCGTGTCTACACCGATGTCAACGTTCTTCGCCCCAAAGAGTACTGGGATTACGAGTCTCTCACCGTTCAATGGGGGTATTATTCCCATCTCTAATATACTTCTCATCGTTTTGTTGATTTCTTATCTAATTTGTTTTCAAAGCTTTCTGTTGCGCCTTGATTAGCCACAATTCTCAATTGATGGATACTTTTCTTTTTAGGTTATGACCCTTAGGTGCTGTTTTTCTTGTTTTGGTTACTTGTCCTCCATTTCAAATACCTAAACCTTTAACAATTTTTTGTCACATTCTTTTCAAGTCTTTATTTCCAATGGGGATGCTGAATGTTGTCGTTTGTGTTATGATTATATTATTGGATCTCTCGGCCCTCTTACGTTCGTTATGTGGTATGAACTCGGTGAAGCCGATTGACCATGACGAATCACCTTGTCATTTGAAATTGGTTGATGTAATTGTTATATGTAGTCTAAATTGAAATACTTAAAGATTTTGTTGATTCTGTGAGCAAGGTTCATCGCCAGGGTATTCATTAGGTCTAATATTGATGGGGCTTTACGTTTCCCATTCCAATTATCTTATTTATGAATTTTCTGTGTGCTCTTTTCAGCGATCAGGATGATTATGAGGTTGTGCGAAAAGTGGGAAGGGGGAAGTACAGTGAGGTTTTTGAAGGCATAAATGTTAATAGCAACGACCGCTGTATAATCAAGATTCTCAAGCCTGTTAAGAAAAAAAAGGTGAGAGATTTTGTTATTACATTGATGCTGTTTTCGAACTTTGGGACCTGCAGAGTACGAGTAAAAGGTAGAGCAGGGGTGCTTCATGAGAAGTTTTCTCCTAAAATTTACGCACAAGTTTCACACATACTCTTTCACTATTTTCTTTTGAGCTATTGGATAACAACTTGACAACTCTGCACAATCTCCTAACACAGTTCTGCAATAATTATTTCCAAAAGAAAAAACATAAAATAAAATACATAACATTTGACCTTTGGAAGTTATACTTTGAATAGAGAAGAGTAGCTTCAAAGTTCGAACTAGTTCACCTTAGCTGAAAATTTGTGTAATTATGTGTCCCCCTCAATTTTGGTGGGCTTTAAGGATTATGAATTACACGAGGCTGTTTGCATGGATCACATGACACTCTTTCCTTCAATTATAATACTGTAGTTCCAACAATGTTATTTTGGGAGATCTCGCATTGATTTGAGATAAGACTAATTTATTGTATATAAGTGGGTCAATTCTCACCGTACCTTATAAACTAGTTTTGTAAAAATGAGTTAGACTTAAACCCACTTCCTAATATGATATCAAAGCCTAGTGAGGTTTATTGGACTTATTGTGTCACTTGCTATTGGACCACCTCTAAATATATAGTCCCAAGCATGAGATGTCTATGTCTCATCATGAAAGGAGGTGTTGAAGATTCTACGTGGATTAGAGATCAGATCAAATCCTCACCTTACTAGCTGGTTTTGTAAGAACGACTTAAGTTTAAACTCATTTCTTAATAGTTATTTACAATGAAATCCTTGTTGACTACTTCCTCCAATGCGTATTGGCTTCCCTCTCCTCTTCATAGAAACCAAAACCATGTATTATTCCTCTAGTTCTTCCTAGGTCTTCTTTATACATGTATAAACCACTTTTATCGATGCATCTCTCATCATATACAATCATTCCGTACTTTTTTCTTTCTTTCTTGTATGACCACACATCTATCTTTACTTGTTTATGCTATTCCAACATTTTTTCTTGCTGTCCCTTTAAGCCCCAACGTCACTACAATAAAATATTGTTGAGTGTATGGCACTAGGATAAAACTGGCCTTTGAATTTGGTTGGCACTTTTCAAACATAAATAGCCCCCACTATATTTCTACATTTGTGTAACATTCTCGTTTTTTTTCCTTGCATTTTTTATTATTTGTTCTAGACTTTAAATATGCTGTATGACATCTTTTCTCAGTTTATCTTGAGTCACATTGTCTCTTGCTAAAATTACAGTGCATATACTTTGTCTTAATTCTGCTCTAGTGTTGGCCCTTAGCTTTCAAAGTTGTCTCTGGAGTTTTGAGTTGAGAGTTAACTGCTTCCCTTGGTTTCTTAGCCAACATCGTGCCATCTACAAAAGTGCATCAGCATGCAATAAGGGGTAGACTTTTTTGTATATCCCTAGTATGCATATCCATGATTAGATTTAAACAAGGACTTTAGGCATCTGTGGGGCATCCACTTTTTGGAACAAAATGCTGGAAAGGAGGGGTTGAGATTGCACACCGAAAACAGGACATAGAGCTGTTCTGCTTCACCTCGGCAACCTGCTTCTGCAATTCTTAATTTTTAAATTATTAGTGGAGTTGGTGGCCAAACCTTAAGTCCAACTTGTAATGTGAATCATTTGGGGCATGAAGAAATACGACTTCAATTCCAATTTTTTTATTAGAACTTCAAAGTGCTCTTCACATTTTTAGATTTAGTATATGTCTTCTATTTTTTGAAATACATTTTTTATTATATGGTGTTTCATGTAATGAAACATTCAGTTTTAAGAGATTTTTATGTTACATTCTGATATATTTAACTTCTTTTTGCAGATTAAAAGAGAGATAAAAATACTTCAGAACCTTTGTGGGGGGCCAAATATTGTTAAGCTTCTTGATATTGTCAGAGATCAACACTCTAAAACTCCTAGCTTAATATTTGAGTATGTCAACAGTACGGATTTTAAAATTTTATATCCAACCTTGACGGATTATGACATACGCTATTATATATACGAGCTTCTCAAGGTAACCTGATTTTTCAATCTCTCATGCTATACCTGAACTATATATTTTTCCTTAAAAGTAATTGTAGTATCTTTGTTTTGAACAAGGTTTAAATAAATTTTGCTTCTGATTACGTGTATAGGCTTTTTGTGTATGCATCGTGTAAAATATTATTACTTTACATTTTCAGAAATACATGTCAAGGGCCTTTTTCTTGTTAAATGAAAGCTTTTTGTGTATGCATCGTGTAAAATACTTTACATTTGCAGAAATACATGTCAAGAACCTTTTTTTTGTTAAATGAAAGCTTTATTTGTGAATTGCAGGCCTTAGATTACTGCCATTCCCAAGGCATAATGCATAGAGATGTGAAGCCTCATAATGTTATGATAGATCATGAATTACGGAAACTCCGGTTGATAGATTGGGGTCTCGCTGAATTTTATCACCCTGGAAAGGAATACAATGTTCGTGTGGCTTCAAGGTAATGTTCTGACCAATTGACTATGGTCACAACTCTATTTCTGAAGTACAATAATAAAAGATTTATACAATGGATGAGCCTAAGGATATTAGTATATAGCATAAATCAAAAGCATCAAGGTATAGTGAGCTCATTTGAGTATGAATTTTTGATACAAATGAATTATTGGAATTATTGCTTCCCAAGTAGGGATATATCCGCTAACATGATTCAGAAGATGTGGAAACTTGATCAAAATATTTTATGATTGAAAACTAAAAATCAAAATAACTTTTTGGTTTTAAAAATTGAGTTCAAAGTGTTTCAAAATTGAGTGAAAAAATAATTTAGCTCCTCTCTAACTAAACACGGATTGTTTTAATAATTGTATTTGAAAACCAATGTTTAAAACCATGCAACCACCTCAAACTGGTCTATTCCTAAAGTATTTGTCAACCAATTGTGTTTTCCTTGGTTATCAAACTCAAGTTTTAACTCCCAAAAACGTACAAGCTCATGCCTCTTGTACGAGTTGACTCGTAGAATCGTATTTGAGTGTTTGAGTGGGCTCCATGTAAACTCCGGTGAACTTGTTTGGAGGTCGCATCCCAATTGGCGAGTTCAGCTTCTTCTTTTTTAATTATTTGTTTGATTGAAAACGAGGCCGCTTTATGTCATTTTGCTTGCAAAGATAAGAGAAAGGAGAAGAATAGGGTTCTTGGCTATCCCATTTCTTTGTTATTTCTCTTTGTTGCTGCTAGTGGAAAGTGGGGACAGCTGCTGCGCTCATCATTATGGTTGGTCTGCTCTCACCTCCCTTCTCTGTTTGCGATACAATCATGACATCCTTCTCTGTTCTTGTGAAGCCTGACTTCTTTGCTCTTGCCATGCTGTTCTCTGTAATGTCCATCACCAGCCATTCTCTGTTTTGAGGCTGAAGCAAGCAGCAACAACATCTTCTCCCTGCAGTGCTGTGGATTGTGAATGTGTTGAAGCTGCACAATCATTCTTATTCTCTCTGCTGCGCATAATTTGAAACTCAATCTTATTTGAAGATATTTCTCTTTTCTTAGTTATTTTAATTTTATCGTATTAAGAACTTACGTCTTGTATGAGCTTATGTTTTACTTGGTGTTGCTTTATTATTAAGGTTTAATATTTTGCATTATTATATAATTAAAATGATCAATCGTCATGTTATTTATAGGTATTTTAATAGTATCCTATATGAAGTAAACCCTTAATTACAATTCGACTTTACAAGTGTACAAACATCTCATGAGCTTATTTAAGCTCTCGTTTTCAGCTACCTTTTATGTTTAACCTTTCAAGAGACAATTTTGAACAATTACTAGACTATTTTTTTCAGAAGCTTATAGTACACTAAGCTCTTCATAAACATGCATAATTGAATGAGTACTGTCAAGGATCAATGTGCAAGTGTTATCTAAAGAGACAGGTGACTAGTTCAGGCATATTTTTGTTGACACTGAAGCAGTTTAACCTTAATGATGCGAGCTTGATGTAGCAGCTAATGTACACGCGCCAAAGTTACTGTACTTTTCGTTTTTAGACTTGTTAAATAAACCCATTTCGCCATTTAATCCATAGTTCCTACTGAGCAATAATTTAAAGGTATAGCTGAAGATATTAAAAACAAGACCAGTCATTTCTTGCCATGTGTGAGGGCTGTTAGGCATAGAAGGGATACCCAAGAAGGAATGGGGTTGGAAGAACTATTTTCCGGGGTTCCAAGAACTATTGTTATTTCCAGCCGAAACATACCCTAGTTCATTTTGTCTGGTTATGTAAATTTCTGTCAACTAATTGTTAGTAAACATATTCAGCTCCCTAATCTTACACTTGGTTTATAGTTATGTAGACATTCTCAGCTTCCTTCTAGGCGCCAGCGTCAATTCACTTTTGGATTTCCCCTTTTAATTGTTTCTAATTTGCCTATATTTGTTAGTTAGATATAAAATTGACGAAGGAAAGATATTGTTTAGATTTTGTCAGACTTGTACGATAGTGCTATATGGGACTAAGTTTTGGAAAAGTTTATGAATGACCACCAAAAAAATGTCATGTGCTATGCTTTTACTTTGCAGATACTTTAAGGGCCCTGAACTTCTAGTTGATTTGCAAGATTATGACTACTCATTAGACATGTGGAGTCTTGGCTGCATGTTTGCTGGAATGGTGAGAATAATCTAACTATAGTCTACAACTTACTGGTTATATGTGCCAGACCCTTGCTATTATTTAATATGAAGTCTAATTTTGAATCTACAAGTGTAAGAGCGTGTAATGTGGGTTATAATCATTTTATTTCGTGTAGATATTTCGCAAGGAGCCTTTCTTTTATGGTCACGACAACCATGACCAACTAGTCAAAATAGCTAAGGTAATATTTACGGTGGTTCAGTAATGTATAAAATTGCGAAATCAATATGTTGAGACTCTGCCAGTTAATCTGTTTAAGCTTCTTATTGAAATATCTTCTCATTTTACGGGGGAATCTTAAGTATGACTGAATTATTTGTTGTTTAACATGCTAAAAGATATATTTCTAGACCACTTTTCCCCTCCTTTTGATCATTTAGGGAGATACTTTTCTTTCAAGGTCTGTAGGTTTTGATTTTCATTTTCTTTTCTTTTTTCTGTGATCCGTAGGTGCTTGGTACTGATGAACTGAATGCATATCTGAATAAGTATCATCTGGAGCTTGATCCTCAACTTGATGCACTAGTTGGAAGGTATCATATTCTATTTTCATTTTCTACTTTTTTCATACCAGTTTAAATATAGTGAAATTCACATCGTTCTGTCACTATTTCATGCCAATGCGGTATAATTAGAGTTCTCTTCTTAGAAGTTTACTGCTTTTCTTTGACTTTCTCTCTTCCTTATAGATATATGCAATATTAATATTTTTACACATGTGTTACACTATTGCATTTGCAGGCACAGTCGCAAACCTTGGTCTAAATTTATTAATGCTGATAATCAACATCTCGTGTCTCCTGAGGTAATTTAACCCGTATTCCATTATGGCATTGGGACTAACCAACTAGTTTATACTGTAATGAACTATTCTCTATAAAGGGTCTTTAATTGATTCAAATTATCGGATATGCAGGCAATTGATTTTCTTGATAAGCTCCTTCGATACGATCACCAGGACAGGCTTACAGCAAGAGAAGCAATGGTATGAAGAGCTCATTAATTTACCGTAACATGGTTGTTCTTGTTGTGAGTTAGTTAATTTTCACTATATTATGGTCTTTTTGATTTAACATTATTTTTCCTTGATGTATTCCCATAGGCACATCCATATTTCTCTCAAGTAAGGGCAGCTGAAAGCAGCAGAATGAGGACACAGTAACTTCATCATTTGTGATAAACCTGAGTTAATATGTGGGATTGTTTTATAATACCCAAGAACATGAGGCATGATTGCCTTCTGTTAATTATAGTTTGTTAGATTTGTTGTGGAATGTAACAATATCATATATCTTGTTCCAAGGGAATAATCTGTTAATCTGTTGAAAAATTAAATTTTATCATAAAAGAGTTGTGGTTTGATATAAACTCGGAAGACACCTTTAAGCCGGTGTTTATTTTTTATTAATATTAGATAAGAAAAATAGTTATTTTTCTTTGATATCATTTTTATTATAAACTTTTCTACATGAGTAATAAGCTAGTTTAAATATATCTATTCAGAGTTTTCCCGCTATCAATTTTCAAGAAAACACAGTTTTATTGCATGTATTGATTGAAGATTACATCGTAAGATTATAATTAGACTTTAGAAAACCAAAACAAGATATTTTTAGTTTCACTTTTTTAATTACTGTTACGATTTCCATCAGAAAACCTAGCCTGCTTGTTTATTATTTATTTGGATAGTATTATTTTGACTTTCAACATATTTTTAAGCATCTGTGTAGGTATAAAAAATATATTTTCCTATTTATTTTTCTCTAAACTTTTCTGTAGTCCACTTTACTAAAGGGTCAAGTACATGCTTGTCAACTTCAGCTTCGCTGCCAAATAATTGAAGTATAATTTATTCTTCTTCTTTTTTATGTTTTCTTTGGGTTAAGATGGAACCGGAGAAAAAGAAGATAAAAAATGAGAATGGAAAATAAAATTGTTTGAATTGAAAGAATGTAAAAACAAAATGAATAAAAAGTTGTAAATGTAATTTGATTAATATGATAAAAAAAGGTTAAATATTTTAAAAACAAACTAAAACATCCTTATATTAAAAATAAAATTGGACTGAATATAAAGAAATATTTTAGTACCTATTATTCATTTTAAAAAATTAATTTAAGAATATTTAAAATTATATACATACATACATATATATATATATATATATATATATATATATATATATATATATATATATATATATATATATATATATATTACAAACTAGTCAAACAATTAAATTTTATAAATATACAATAATTACTAAAACAAAAATATATATAAATAAATGTATGAAAATGTAAAAAAGTACTCAAATATAGTTACCAAAAAAATACGTACAAAAATTAGTAAAAGAAATAAATAGCTTTATATATATATATATATATATATATATATATATATATATATATTCATATTTTTGTAATAACAATTTTTGTACAATTTTCTCTCCCGGATCTTTTTTCCTTCCATCTTATTGTCACTAGTTTTCATTTTTTTTCAAGAAGTATAAATTCAATCGTTCTTAATTTTTAATAGTGTTAGTATTTTCATTTCTTTTGCTTACTTCAAGATGAATTATATTATCAATGTTAAATTCAAAAGATAAAAGAGATATTTCTATTCAGAAATTTTAATTAATTAACTAAAGTTATTTTAATAAATAACATTTATTGTTACTGGGTTGGGGATAGGAAACAGGGTATGATTAATGTGGAAGAAAAAAAGGTAGATTAATAGTATATTTGTACATAAAAAACAAATTGAATGAAAAAGATGGATGAAAGAAAATAAGTGTAAAATAAAATAAAAGTAACCGATATTTTATTAAATAAATTAGAGAAAACATATATAGAAAGAAGGGAAAAATATGTGAAAATAATATTATATATAAGAAAATTCTAAATTATTTTTCTTCTCTCTCACACCAATCAACCTCCTTACATTAATTTCACCATATCTTGTTTCTCTCAACTAATAGCATAAATGCTCGTTGACCAAAGCCATCATTGACTCTCCTTTTTCTTTATCAACACCGTCACAATTGAAATTAGCGACTTCAAAACTTTACATTCATTGTCAAAACACGAAATCCAATCCAACTTCTACGATCTTATCACTTTCTTCATTTGAATAAATAAATTTAAAAATAATTTTTTTTATTTGAGTAAATTTGAAGATAGATCAAAATTAATTTAGAAATAAATTTTTTTATCTATTACATCAATCAAATTCCACACTAATTTTCGCAAATGTTGTTTCCAAATACCTCCAAATTTACTCAAATAAATAAAAAAAATTATCTTCAAATCCCCTCAAATTCATTGAATCACTCTCCTCTAAATCCATTCAAGTGAACAAGTGAACAAAGAATAAGAGAAAACTTTGTTGGAAATGATTTGTAATGTTTATTAATGAGATAGGGACAATTTTTAATATATAAAGATAAACTTTATCTTCATAAACCTTTGTGAAATTAAGTTAAATTTAAATTTTATTACCTATGATATTAGAATAATTAAATTTATAATCTTAATTGTGTTAAGTTTTGCTGTCCCAATAATTGTGAAAGGCAGAGACCATTCAGCCTTGTGCAAGCAAAGAAGCAATGAAAGAGAGGGAGTCAAACACTTATCTACGCTTTTGTAATGATTTTATAATAGGCTTAATATGGACACTAGCACATTCACCAATTACAAATCCACAAATAAAAGGGGAAACTAAAACAGTTTTTCACACTTAAACAATGGAAAAAAACGTATTAATCATCCCCTCTCGTCTCTAACTACCCCCAAGACACAAAACACACAGACATATTCAATATAAAAGAAATTGAAGATCTATGTGGATATGGAGAACAGACCAAATTGATATTATGGCTGAACATGCATTCCCTCATTTTTTAAGATGAGGAAAACAAGCATTGAGATCAGATTTGGGGTGTTTGGCTTCAGCATGCTCCTTGCACTTCACTTCTGATGTGGTGCACACAAATGTTTGCATGCAAACCTTACACTGCAATCATCAATTACAACATTATAGTCACTACAGTAATGCAATCAGAAAGAACTAGCTCACCCTTATAACACAACCAAAACCAAACCATCAATCTATTAAATATCCCACATCTTTGTGATGGAATATCATACGTAAAGTGAAAATGTAAATAATCTGACAGAATAATACCTTCCCAGACAGATTGAAAAATTATATATAAGGTTGATATAAGTATACAGCGTATGCATGAGACAAATAGAAAGAAATAGGTCAAACTTCAAAAGAACTGCCTTTTGCTTACCGAGTATATACTTAGTCCAACAAAGAATCAATCACTCATGTCTCATTCAGATAATAAACTTCTCAAAACCCATGTCTTCTTCAGATAAACTTTCCCACAAACACTTTTAGGTGAAAAAAAGTTATGTAAATTGATCGGTTTCTAAAATTTAAAATTAGTTTATTCATAAATTAATTATTTTAGCTCTCATTTTCTTTTTCAAGTGCGGATTTTAACTTAAACATAACATAATTTTAATTTACCTAAAAAAAAGTAAAATCTTATGTGGATAAACTTGTCCAAAATAACTCGGAGAAGCAACAATGAAAATTGAAATAAAATTCCAAAATAAACTAAATTTTTGCTTATGCATGTTTTCAGAAAAAAAAAAAAAACCAAAGCTAATTTTAGTTTAAAAAAGTAACTTATTTCATTTTTCTCTTATTTATTTTCTTATCTTATTAATACTTATGAATAAAGTTATCCAAAGATGGTCAAACACATCTTAACTTCTTATTGAAAAGTTTTACCTTCTATTTGATCAAACAGAACGTCTTTGGTGAATTTCCAAAAATACCAATAGCTAAAAGTAATTAATTAAATATTGGGATGAAAGATAACAAAGTGATTCTGTTGGAGAGTTTCTCTCAAGAAGGGAAGGAATTCTACCTTCTAATTACAAGCCATCATATTATATAGCAATCTAATTTTACAATCTTTGAGGGGTTGTGATGTCAGAAAAAGAACTAAACAGAGGAATTGTACCTGAATGTTCATGGCTTTCTTGTTTGAATCCAACTGGCTTCCTGCAAAGGATTATTAAAATCAACAACTACATCAGATCTAACAGATATAGCCCCAATTATTTTCAATTGAAATATTTTTTGTCAAACAATTCTAGTTTACTCCTAAAACGTACGAAATTCGAAAAATAAAAGGAGAAAGATTACCCTTAGCCGCAGCCCTCTGTTTCTCGAGATTCTTCTCGCGAGCCATCTTAGACTTTTGGCCATTGCCTCCTCCCATGGCTAACGGGCACCAAGACGAGAGACTCAAAACACAAAACCCTAACTTTTCTTACAGAGGATTTGGGTGCTGAGTCTGGGCGCAAGAGAGAATGGGTTACTATATTTTTATACGAGAATGAGAAAGTGATTCTCACACGCAATTTTTAGGTTCATTAACTTCGCGTTTGGATTAGATTGAAACTTCTTTTTATAACTAGATTCTAATATTCATATTCAGCTAAAGCAATTATATTTTTCAAATCTTCTAGGTAAGGGACAGTTATGTAGGTATCCAAACATGTCTCAAATTTAGTGCGCTTTTAATGTAGTAGTATTTTCCACACCACTTGTCGGTATCCCTTGTTATTGAGATTGTGTTTGTTTCTGGGAGTTAGAACAGTGAATTTCAGTCGATTTAGAAAGAATGAAAAATGAAAGTTTCTTTGTTTAGATTAAGAAAAATATAATAAGATTTAAAAGAAAAAAAATGAAAAATTACTAGAATTAGTAAGTAATGGGACGTAAGTGATAGATTGAAAATAATTATTTAATTTGATAAAAAGATATTAATTTAATTTTAATTATAAATAGTGTAAATTATATTATTATAAAATGTGACTGATTATTTAAATTGAAAAAAAGTATTGATAAAAATTTATATTAAATTAAGATATGATTTTCAGTAATCAAGATAAAATAAAATTTTGGAATTAGTTTATAAGTGTTTTCAAACAGTAACATTAAATGTTTTAAAATTAAAATAATTCAATAAAATAAATAGAATTTCTTAACTTGTCTCATTGCTTGAAATACATATCATCTCTTTATAACTTTTTCTCTTAATTTTTTCTCGCTTTTCTCTAAAAATTCTAAATCATCGATCATCTGTTTGATTACCCGAAAGCTCAGATCACGACAAAGTAATCTCCACTTCTATCAATCAACTTTTAGTATAGAGCAAAAATTTTTTGACTCATTTTCCTCTTTCGTTCTTAATTTGAAATCACTCGAAGTCATTCTTCATCTAATTGTTTCTTTCCCTAGTTACTTGGTAATTTGAGGTTCTAAGAACTTATTTCGTTTTCAATTTGGTGTTTTTGTAGGCATTTCTAGAGTACCTCGAACTCTAAGCAAGGGTTCAATGTTTTTAGAACCCCGTTGTTCGGTGTAAAGTAAGAGAAACTAAATGTCTACTTTTAATTGATGTTTGTTAAGTCTGATGCTTGTATGTTTATTTAATTAATTGAGTTAGGAGTTCAAGAATTTTGTTATGTTAATTTTTGTTTAGTTAATTGATAATCTGTTTTGAATGTGATTAAATTTGGGATGTCAGTGTTGTTATGAATTGCATGTTATAAAGTTATTTTGATGTGTATACTTGACTACAAGGTGTTTGAAGTGGTGAGTGATCAAATATTTGGGTTTTCAGGTTACAAATGGAGGTTTTAATAGGTGAGTTTGTGAGATAGGTATTGTTGCGAGAAAACAATTATTCCAAGTTTGTTATGGGATCATTTGAGACTTCTAAGAAGTGTGAATTGGGTGAAAACTGATCTAGAACCAAAGGTTAGTCCATGATTGGTGTTTTAGAGGGTTTTAAGTGTGTATTTGGAGTTTTGAGTAATGGAATTATGAAGTAAGGAGTTGGGACAAAATTGGAGAGTTTGGGGTTCTTGTTTGAGGCATATATGATTGGTTTAAGCTATTAAATTATTGAAATTGGTGTTATAAGTAGTATATTGGAGTTTAGATGAATTTAAGTAATCAAATTGGGTTTAAGGTAGTTAAGTGGAGTTAGATATGTGTTTTTGGATGTCTATCAATGTCTAGAGGGTATTAGGATTCAGTTGAAATTGTATATAGGATAGCAAAGATTATATTAGAGGTGTAATAGGATTTGGTGTCACGTTGGGCACCCTCCAAGCGCCCATAGGCGCCCTTTTTGCGAGAAGAACTCGCTCGAGTGAGTGTGGCGCCTGGGCGCCTCTTAGCCAATTTTTAGATTCTTTAGTTTTTGTCTGTTTTTGTGTTTTTTGAAGCACTGTTTTGAATCTTTTGATGTATGTGAAATGATTTAATGTGGGATTTATTGTGATACATAAAGTTGTATGTGTATGTATATGTATTGAATGGAAAGTTGTGAAAATGCATGTGGTGAGAGTAGTAGGAGGTCATAGTCTATGTGCTTTACATTGATCTAAGGTGAGTGATAACAGACTAACCTTGTATGGTAGTTTGGGGTGGACCAACTATTTCACCACTACAAGTGCAAGAACCGCAATAACTCGATATTCATATTAATCCATATATTTTAGTCTAGGTATTTGCATGTTAGGATGTTTGAATTGTGTGTTATGTAACATTTGATTAAATTGAGAAATGTTTATTATATATTATTAATGACTCTTGCATCACTAGCTTATCCTTTATTTGTATTTTATTGTTTTTTTTTTTGTGTTTGGATTGTTTTGACTATGATCATACAGTGAGTGTGAGTAGAGGATAGTAAGATGATTTTGAAGCATATTTTAGATAGAGAGACCGCATATGTTTATATTTCTTTTTAAATCTTTTATATGTATAGTTTTGATTCTAGTTAGACATATTTTATGGTTATATTAAGTAAGTATAATGAAACTTTTTATTCTTTTGTTAATTATTTTATTTTATTATATATTTATAGTATGATATGTATTTTTAAGATATTACAAATGTACGATAAATGTAATAGAAAAGATAAAAATACAACCATATTGCATAAATGAATTAGTGAAAAACATAAAAACAAAACGATAATTGTTTGGAAAGTGAACTGACTTTTCAGTCAAATCTCCTGGAAAAATATCGCTCTATCCCCTATTTCTCTAGATTCATTCTTATACATCCTCTCATATCAACAATTGATACAAATTAATCAATCACATGCAGTTTTATATAAATAATTCGAAACAAACTGCTGAGGTTTATTTAATCCATCAATGTGTTCCAAAACGAGGAAATATTATAAGTAGGTAAAGTAATTCTATTTTTCAACACTATAAAAATATATTGATTAAATTATTGACCTGGTTAATTAACTATGCTGTTAATTTTTATCAATATTTATGTTTTGTATTATAATAAGATAAGTCATTACAATAATGCTATTAAAATAATAACATAATTAATATTTAAGTCTTCTTTTATTTTTATTTATAGTACTCAATCTAAATAACTTTACTTTTTGTTCTTCTTTCCTTTTTCACTGTTGCACTTTTTATTTCTTAATTTAAATTAATTTTAAGAATCTAACTACGTCTCCAGTTTATTATAAACTACTTATAAATAAAATTATTATTATAACTTTTATAAATTTAAGAATAATTATTTATAAATTGAAAACAAATTGTCAACTTTTTTAATTTAAAATAATCATGTATGTAAAATTACGCTAAAATAGTAATCTTGTTTTTAAATCGTTTTCTTAAATGATTCTTATTAGAGATGATTTAAGGAACTTATATTTATAGGAGAAGTGTTTTTAATAGCAATGGGAGTTCTTAAATTAAATATTGAAATAAAAGTGAAAGTTATAAATGTGATATAATTATTCCACAGGATACATGAACCAGGTTAGAGTTTTTATTTTAAATTCTCAATTAAATATGTATGAAATCTAAATCTTTATAATATATGATGAGATTGAAACTGTTATAAGAATATCACTTATATAAAAATTTCCAAAGAGATATTATCTTACTCTAAATGAGTCTTGCTTTTGCTACATTATTTTTAATATCTTTAAAAAAATTGTTTTAATAATAAAATTAACATTTTTATCATTTTAATCTTAAAAATAATAATTTAATTATTATAATTAAATAATTTTTATTTTCAAAATTCATTATCTTATACACATTAGCATTATAACGTATTATTATGCTCCAATAGAGATTTTTTTAATAAAATATCGATAATATGTCCCTTATATCATATATGCATAGTATAATATATTACGCGGACAATGTTCCAGCTGGATGCCAATAATAATGAACTCAAGGCTCCCTGTCCACCCATTCCCTTTTTCTTTTTCCAAAACTTATATATATTTTTTAAAAGTGATTTGTTTTGTAGCTTTAACCTAGTTTTAAATTTGTATCCATGTGCAGTTCATATTTATTTATATATTTATTAAAAAAATAGATGTTAAGAAAAAATAATAAATTATTTTAAGTTTATTATTTAAATAAAATCAACGTGAAAAATAATTTATAAATATAGGAAGTTAATATATTTATAAAAATACTAATAATAGACCTTATTGTAAAAATTATAGGATAAATTATATAGAGTAAATTTAATAAAAATATAAAAAATATGTAAAAATATATATAATAAACTCACTAAAAATATAAATATGAATAAATTTGTTTAATATATATTACTAAACATGATACAAATTTAACAATAAATATTAGATAAATTTATTCATATATATCATTTATATTTTTATTGAACCTATTCTATATTTTTATATATAATTTATTCTATAGTTCTTACAAGATTTATTACTTATACTTTTATAAATATATTAATTTTTAAAATTTATAAATTAATTTTCACATTGATTTTATTTAAACTTTAATTATGAACTTAAAAATATTTATTATTTTTTCTTTAAAATCTAAATCTTTTCTAATGAACATATAAGCAAACACCAACACATGTGTAAAGATGAGTTTAACACTAGTTTAAGTATAAAAATATGTTCGGTCATATTCAATTCTAATAATATGTAATCGTTAGTTATTTTCACTTTTTTATGTTGGTATTAAGTTATCATAATTAAAATAGGTTTTTAAATGAGCTCTGAAGTTATATCAAGTTTTTGTCTATGTAAGTCAATCCTTTAAAAGTGTTTTTCTGTGGTAAATATTTGAGCCCTCTCATTTTAACCCGAATTAGGAAAATGTATTTGACTTAGCATTGTACATTTAGATTAATGGATTTGATCTTTTAATTTTAGAAAATATTTAGTCTCTTTTTAACATTGAAAACATGGTATATAAATAATTAGGGAAGGAATATTATTTTCATAATTTTTTTTTAAATTATGGAGATAAAAGTCATAAATATGATGTTACACTTGATTACATTTTACTAAAGTAAACTCAGATAGTCGACAAAATATTTTGAAATAGTAAAAATAATTAAATGATGTTTACGTCTATTTTAATGAATTTATTTATGAGCATGTTACTGGCTATATTTTGAGTCACAAGTATGTAATTATTATGTTAACATTAAAAAAAAAGTATGATTTTTGTGACCAATAAAATGGTAAATTTTAATACTGGTCTTAAATGGAATTTCTGATAATTGAAATAATCATCAAATTTATATATATATATATATATATATATATATATATATATATATATATATATATATATATTGTTAACGCGTGTATCGGGAAAGAGAAAATATTAAAGTGAAAGAGATGAAAGAGAAAAAGGTTTGGGATTTTTTTTTTTTTTTTAAGTTTTGAGAATGAAAATTATTAAAATATCCTTAACCTTAAAACTTGGAATCCATAATATATAAGGGTATTTTTGTCTACTAAAATCCGATACACATTGCTAAAAATGTACCAACTGAAAAACAGGCATACGCGCGTTAGCAAACCCATATATATATATATATATATATATATATATATATATATATATATATATATATATATATATATATATAATAAGTGGACAAATATAATTTAAACTTAAAAAAAATTGTCAAACACTCATAAATCACAATAAGGTTGAGAATGTGTGTGAAAAGTCATAATGTTGATTATCACAAATTACTTGATAAAATCAAATTTAGATTTTATAACTCAATTTTAAAAAAAATCACAAAAAAGAAATTTCAATTTTCATTAAAACTTATACCTCTATCACATTTCAAATGCATTCTTTTATAAAATGAATTGAACAATACCCTCCTAAATTCTCCATAAGTAATATTTAATATTTTTTAATAATTAACCTTGCTAATGTTGCCTTTAATCCCATTATATATTTAATTTAAAAAGTAAAAATTACAAAAAACCTAAAAATTACATTGACATCTAGAAATCATATTATTCTCTTTTTTTAAGAACATTCGTTCTCTAATATTATGAATAGATTTTTTCCAATAAAAACATAATATCTAGATAAAAGATCAACCTGGTTTTCCATTCAAAAACTAGAACCCCTGCAAACACCATGGATTGATTTATGTCAAATGACATGATATCGAGACATCTCACAAAAAATACTTTCTCATTTTGTTGAATGAAAAAAAAACAATATTTATATAAAAAAAATATCGCTTTGAACATTATTATTATTATTATTATTTTTCTTTCTCTAACCATTTTTTTTATTTCTCTTATTTCTTTTCTTTTCTTAGATTTATTTTTCTTTCAACTCATTTTCCTATATTTTTGTTCTCAACTCATTCTCTTTAATTTCTTTTTCTTTACAATTTTCTTTTCTGTATTTTTTTTTTCGTTTCTTTTTTTATCACAATTTGAGCATGTCTTTTTCAGTCCTTATCAAATATTTTTTCTTCATCTTTATATTGTTACTTTTTCCTTTCTTTCCTTCTTCTTTCCTCAAAATTATACTTCAATTTGTTCTCTTGTAAAACAAAAATCATCAAAAAAACAACTTATGTTATGCATTGAGTTGATGATATTTTTAACACTAATACGTGTCATAAACTTTGAAAATAAAAACTGTACAAAAAAACACCCTTAATATGAAAAACTTATTTCATAGTAACTTTAAGAGCTAGTGTCAGACCTCGTAAAAACGCACCCAAAACTTCTCCTATCAGGCTCATTTCAAATGCACTTAAAAATCCCTCTGAACGGACGCCAGGTGTCAAGCAGCGATGATTCGGCAGGTGTCAACGAGTGAGCGGACGTTCGTTTTAACGAGAGAGAAGCAAAATCTGATTTTCTGAAATTTCCGTTTCACTCACTCTGCATGCATCGTCTTCCCAAACTCTGATCTTTTCATTTTCTCCTCCTTCTCACTAGAAACCCTATTTTTCTCTTAAGGAAACTCACCCTTTCTCTTCCCCGATCATCATTCAGAGACCGTAGAAGCGTTCCTGGTGTTCCAAGCTTCATCTTGAACCGACCAAGTTTCAAGTTTGAACAGTAGAGTCGTTGAGCGTTGAGGGTAGAAGGAATTGTAGTTCGGCGAACTGAGTTCAGCCTGTAAGACGTTCGTTCACACTAGAGGTAAGGGAAGCTTATTCAATTTAGTCAACTTGAAGATGTCCATGTTGAAGCTTGCACAGCTCTACATTAACGAGATCGTTCGTTTACATGGAGTTCCTTCAAGTATCATCTCGGACCGAGACACAAGATTTACTTTTCGGTTTTGACAATCCCTACAAAGCGAGCTGGGTAGCAAACTGTAGATGAGTTCACCCTATCATCCTCAGACGGATAGTCAATCCGAGAGGACCATCCAGACGCTTGAAGATCTGCTGCGGACGTGCGTGCTGGACCACATGGGCGTTTGGGATGAAGTATTGCCTTTGGTTGAATTCACCTACAACAACAGTTTCCAGTCCAACATTGGAATGACTCCCTTTGAAGCTCTCTATGGAAGGAAGTGCCAATGCCATTATGTTGGTTTCAAGAAGGAGAGAAGGTGTTAACTGGACCTGAGCTCATTCAACAGACGACCGAGAAGGTGAAGTTGATCCAAGAAAGGTTGAAGACGTCGCGGAGCAGGCAGAAGTCTTACGCGGATAAGAGGAGAAGACCTTTGGAGTTCACTGCAGGAGATCACGTTTTCCTTAGACTAAATCCAACCACTGGAGTGGGCAGAGCCGTTCGTCCAAAGAAGTTATCCCCCAAGTTCGTCGGACCTTATCAAATCTTGAGGAAGATCAGACCAGTGGCGTACGAGTTATCCTTGCCTCCTCAAGGCCGTTCGGCCGTTTGTATGCATCGTTTTAGTGTAAGACTGAACTGATATATTATTAAATGTAATTAATTCTATTATATGATTTATTACTGTATTTTAGGATGTTACAGCTAGAGTTGAAACTGTGATCCTAAGTTTTGGGAAACAAAATGAGTCTTTTAATATTTAGTTTAAAAAAATATATTAATGTCACAATAAAAGAATATGATAATCTGTAATAAGTCATGATCGTCAAAAGTTATCATGATAAAATCATAACATAAGTTATTATAACTCAAAACTTCAGAAAACTTATTTTCTATCACAATTAGTATATATTTATCATATTATAAGTTTATCCTTTTATAAGATGAATTAGACATTACTTTCTTAATTTTATTTTGATTCTTAATGAGTAATATTTAATACCCATTATTGTTAACCTCCACCAATGTTGCCTTTAATTTTTATTCTATATCTAATTTAAAAAGATAAATATTACAAAAAAACATTAAAAATTACATTGACATCTTCAAAATCGTACGAAAGAGACATGAATTATCCATATAAGATGTCATGAAATTTTCTTCAATTCAAAATTTTAAAGACAGAGATTTGAGTATTTTTTTGCTTATATATTTCTATCTTTTCTACTGGAAAACTCTCAATTTATTATTGGATTCTTAATAATATGATTTGTGACATAATTTGACAAGTCCTACACTTTTCTATATCTCCTACTTCTTCACGAACTGATATAAACAGTCTTTTTAAACTGGTGTAAATAGGGTTTTTTTTGTCATAAAAAGAGAAATTAGCACAATTAATGACTCCTTTTTTGGCTTATTGGCAGAGGCAATCTATGTTTTTGGAGGGACAACTTGCTTGGCACTCTATGGTTTATTGATGTTAATTCTAACTTCCTGGATTCTTAGTATCTTGCATTTCTAAATTCAAATAAGCTTGCTTTATTTGGGTTTGATTTGGGCTTCCAAGTTGTGTTCATCTTTTGTCCTCTTATATCAATACCTTATGCATAAAATCAACTTGAATGGCATGCTAATCTCGTTAGTGAAGATATGATGCTACGCGTAGGACTCTTTTTCTAAAAAAGAAAAAAACTTATGTTCAAGACGCAATCAGTAGCAAAAATAACACAACAATTAAGTAGCTGGATCGTAATTAGGGAAATTTCTGAAAAAGCTCGCAATCAAGTGGCATGGATAATCAATGCATTATATTATAACTAATTAAGATGAAAAACTGCACCTACGAGTTTTATGAGCCTTAACTATAATTGAAGTGAAGAAAGATGGTTTTATGTGGAATATATGACGCTATAAAACTCCGACGGTGATGGTCTTTGTCAATGTGATCCATATTAGGAAGAGGACGTATAAGAATTTTTATTTTTGGGCAGTGTTGTGTGATGAGTGGTCTTCCCAGGAAAAGAAAATTAGAAAACATGGTTTTAGGGAAAATGAGTTTTGAAGGAGGACAATACTATCATAATCAGACATTAAGTAACGTGATGTAATAAGTATTTGTAAGTTGTTGTTAGCGTGTAACAGCGAAAGAAGGTATATTACGAAAACGCGTCATGACGCAGTGAACATGACGCTCCACCCACTGATTAGCAGCAGAAGACGTTTCACTGTCTCTTGTGCTTTATACAAACTATTTTGTCTTTATGTTCTGAAAAATGTTGCATGCATCATTCTATTATCTAACGGTGTCACTGGAGACACTAAAAAGTGATCTAAGAGTATGTTTAAGGTCACTGATAATTGCTTTTAGGACTTCGATAGAAGCTTATTCACAAAACAAAATCACGTCACAATTAACTGAATTAGTTTTTATTTTATAGTTTAAAATATCAGTATATTATTATATAATTGAATTGAAGTTCTTAAATTATTCATAACAATAAATTGTCATATTACTAAGGATAGAATCATTAACAAAATAGAATTTATTATCGTTTGCAGAAGAAGAAGAAGAAAAAGGAAAAGAGACAAAGGAATAACCAATAACAAAGGCGATAATATATGTGATCAGGTCGAAGGAGAAGAAGAAAGAGAAAAAAAAAAGATTAAATTATAATATTTATTGAAAAAAAATATCGATAACTATAAAAAATATTTATTGATGAATAATTATCAAAAAACCTTTTTATTATTGTAATTATTAACAAACTTTTTGTTTGTTATTAAAATTTATTAATGAATATTGTAGTTTATGGGATGACAACAACTGATAGAGGAAGAAAAGATAATAAAAGAAAAAAAAAAGAAAGAAGAATAAAAGAATGAAGGAGACAAAATTGTATTTGACGATGAAAATAAAAATTGTCAATAATTATTAAAAAATATTTATCAATAGATAATTGTTGACGAATTTTTTTATATTAGTAATTGTTGACAAAAAATTGTATTCATCAATAAAATTCATGAACGAGCATTTTATTGTAGATTTTTAATCGTTGATAAATTGAAAGTAATTTTGATGTATTAACCAAATTATGTCATTATTGATAAATATTATCTCTCAATAAATATTTTTTTACAATTAATTGTTTTATTTTAAAAGGTTGCATTATTATTATTTTTCTTATTTTTAATTATAGTGAAATTAGGTTTTGTTGATGAGAAGTGTAATAAAATGATTTTTTCCCTCTTTTAGGTTTTAAATAAATTTTTTGCGTTTATAGCTCATATAATTTCTCTTACTTTTATTTTTTATTTTAAAAATTTAATTGATAACGTAATAGTTGCATCATTAGTCCAATAAATTGTTAAAACATAAAAAATCTAATGTAATAATAGTAGTTTTTTTATAAATAAAATATAATTTCTCATCCATTTCATCAATTTATTTGAACAAAGGTAAACATTATTAATATAAGTTATTAAAATAAATTACATAGTTGTTATAAGATAATAGCTATATTATCTCTTAATTAATATTGTGATTCGATAACAAGAATTTAAGGTAGAGAAAGAATATTAAAAATGCTAAAAGGTTTTTTAAAGATTAGAACCAACATTTGTAAAAGGGATACGAATATATATTAAACTGTATTAGAAATTAGAAAAGATAGATATGTAGATTATTAGATTTTCTGGGTCTCATAACACTCTGATAAATTCATTAAAGTGGTTGAAATTTCTTAATAAATATTTTTTTTCATATATAAAAAATGTGAAAATAAATCCCTAATCACGTACTTTAGGAATTATATCACTAAGTATTAACCGCTAATATTTTACTCCTGAAAAATTATTAAGGTCGCACTAACAAATATATGAATTCATCAATAATAAAATCATATGAAAAAAAAAGTAAAATTGCATGATTTGTGTTCACAAACTTAAAATCACGCTAAACACAATAAAAAGATTGCTACTAGTAAGACAAAAATAAATATAATTCTTTAACTTTATATGTCCACTGATTTTTATACGAATAAAATGAAGCTTATTTAATGACTTTATTTTATAATTTAATATAAGTATATATATATATATATATATATATATATATATATATATGTATATATATATATATATATATATATATATATGTATATATATATATATATATATATGTATATATATATATATATATATATATATGTATATATATATATATATATTACTTATCACTCATATTTAAACCGTTGAATATATTTATTTTGATAGCAAAATATGTAAAGTTGAATTGACTGAGAATGTAATTCAAAGGTCATTTCAATGAAGGTAATATGACTTTGAAGACCATTTTCAGGTTGGTGTTTGATTTTAAAAAGATAAAATAATGAAAAATTTAGAGAAATTCGTGACATTTATCTAGTAACAATTAAGTTTAAAAATTATTTTGTTCTAATATTTTAGAGGGTTTTTTTTTTTTCATTTCTTTTCTTATTCAATCTTTATTTTATTAAAAAAAATTAATATGGTCCTTCTATTAAATTTGCGTTGATACTATTTTGGAAGGTAATCACGTGTCAATGATTCTGGAAAATCTTTTTCAAAATTCTTAAATTACATCTTTCAACGAAGTTCCTCTCACCACAAGGGCACAACTTTTTTCTATGACAAAATCTAGTTGAAGGTTCAGCTCAATTTCAACAAGAAGTAGTTGGTAAGAAGATCCAAAGGATGAAGGAGAAGTACCAAAATATTCTCAACAAGAATAACTCCAAAAAAGAATTATCCTTTAAGAATGTGTATCCCTCAAGCTACCTTTAAAATCTCTTGCAAGATTCAAAGTAGTGTGATTCTAATGTACGAAAATTTCTTAGATGACTGAAGAAATCAATCCTTGTCCCAAAGCTAACCCTACTCTTGTCCTAACCTTAATTTTAATTATGTAATTCACAATAATGAAAATTTTTTCCTCTCTAAAAAGATCCATTTCAATACGTGTCTTGCTACTCGTTAGATATAAATAAAAAAATATCTACCCATTTTTTTATATATTTTTAAATTTTGAGTTAAATTATTTAAAAACAAGTCTTTAAAATGTAAATTTAGATAAAAATATATATATAAATTATAATTCAAATAAAATTGTACATTGTAAAATTGTACACTGAGATATTAATGTCAATAATTTAGTATTATCAAAACATTGCACCAAACATAAATTTTAAAAAATTAATCTTTTCAAAAATAACTTCAATTTCATTGATTTAAATGAGAAATATAAATATATAGAAGTGAATATTCATCCGTTAATATTTCTTTCACTAATAATTTTATTTTTATCACTTGACTTTTTAAATGCAAATAAAATTTGTTAATAATGATTAACGGTAATAAATATCTACGAGTTATATAATATGATATAAGCATTTGAACCACACTCAGTCATCTCTAAAACAACCTAAGTATTTTTCAAACATGCAAAATACTCATAGTTAAAACCTTGAATATTATTTGGAAAACGACCACTCTTGGCTAAACAATAATGGTTGTTTGAGTATTGTTTAAAACACAATCCCTCTTAATTAAATAAGTTGATATTGTTTAGAATACAATCCCTTTTAGCTAAGATCACTCTTGACTAGACTAAGTATTATTTAGAATCTAACAACTCCTTGCTAAAGTACTTAGTATTGTTTGATACACAACTACTATTGTGTAAAATTGAAATGTTTACAAATAAAGTGATATAAAATATCACAACATTGTCAACAAAAAAGAGGATATTGTCCAATGATAGATACAAAGAAGAAGAAAAATGTTATTTTAGACTACTAATGAATACAAACAATGTTCATTCTTACAACTACAATGTCAAAGATTGCTTAAGAGCTTGCACACATTTTTGTTGCAAGATTTTCTTTATCAACCTTCATTCTTTATAAAGGAATAGTCATTGCAACTTCTTTTTTTTTAGTTTTTGAGCATACTTTGAAGTTGTGAGACACATTAAATTCTTAACTAAGAGTTAAATATGTGTGACATTTTTAGCAACACTTTTGGACCATGATAGAGTCTCACAAGCCTAATAGATAACTACTTTTTCACCTTTTTGATCGAAATACAAGACATAAAACAACTAATTAATTTCGTAATATTGACATTCTGCTTATTTTTTTCAAAGTATGAAATAACTTTAAGCTTTCTTAAAAAGATTTTGATATTTATAAAACACTGTGAAACCCTTTCAGAATAATGAAAAAAAAAATACATTCTATACTCTTGAAATGATCATTTATAAGTTTGACATATATTACGAAGGGCTTAAAACTTCAACCATACAAAGTACACTAATTGTTTGTCAAAGTAAAACATTTTTCAAACAAAGAACTTTGCATCTATTAGATGAAATACAAAAACAAATAGTATTTGTGTTTGTTTAGTCACACAACTTGCATCTGCTGGGTTAAATTGAACATGATACTCACAAAGAATTATGTTTTAACACTTTGATATTTAATCACAACATCACAATTATATAAAAACATCTTTTGTACTTAATGTGCATTTTTATTTATAGATATTTTGAATAATATTATTATAGTCTGTATGTGTGTTGATATTTTATCCGAGTGTGAGAGTTATAAATAGATTCAAAATCTGTTAGTTAACATAACTATCCATTACGTTCATTTGAAGAATCTTTAATATTGAACATTTTTTAAAGTATTGAAAATATTAGTTTTAGCATGCAAGTGGAGAAGATTGAGTTAGCATATCAAAAACTTTATTGAAATGTACTAATAAATGTGGATAGCTTCTTATCACCATGTTATATTAAAATAATGTTAACTAATACACACAATCCAAATATTGCAAGTAAGACAAAAAGAAAGTATAATTCTAACTTTATATGTTCTGTGATTTTCATACGAGTATATCTAATTGACTTTACTTTGTAGTTTAAAATAACTGTATACGCATTTTAATTGAAAACTATGTTTAAACCGTTGATTATAAATATTTTGATAGAAAAATATGTAAAGTTGAATTGATTGAGAATGTGCTTCAAAGTCCTTTCAATGAAGAAGGTAATATGTCTTTGATGACCATTAAAATGTTTGGTTATGATTATCAACGTCTATCACGCTAAAGTATGACAAAAAATAAATTTGAAAAAAGGATAAGAAATAGAATAAAATATTTAATTATTTAAAATAGTGGAATAGAAAAATAGGTATAATTCAATTAATTTAATAAAAAAAAATAGTAAAAGGAGTATAAGGTTCTTTAAATTAAATTTTCTCCCTTTCGCTTCAATTAAACAAAAAAAAAAGTTATTTTAATCCCCTTTCGCTCCTTCTCTTCCAATCATCGCGGTAAAATACCCATTTAAAATGGTGGATGAAGCAATGAAAGAAATTAAATTGAATAATGTAATTATTAGGCGGGTAACAGAAATAACAATAACTAATATGAGCTTATTCCTATTTTTTGTTAGTTTTTTTTAGCTTTGAGAATTTTATTATTTTATTATTTTTGCATGTGATCTTATCTGCCAACTCACTCGCAGAAAAATATACTTTTTAATCCACATATAATGAGGAGGCCATGCTTCAATATTATGTTCGTTTTTATTTTATTATATCAATATATATTTATTTATGGTTTTATTTTCTCTTTCCACATGAAATTAAATTAGAGATATAATAAAAAGAAATTATGTTATCTTGAAATCTAAAAATAAAAAATAAAAAATATTAAGAAAATTGGACAATTAAAGATGAAGAAAGAAAGTAATAGGTTGTGGTAACTGGCGCGGAGGACCAAGACTTGATTTGTCGTTAAATAGGATTTTGATTTGTGCTGTAAGGAAGAAGAAAAAGAGAATGATATTACTGAAGTCAAATTAGTCGAAGACGAGAGTCCATTATTGGAGTAGAACAAATGGTAAAGACCTCGTAATACTTATTGAAAACTAAAGATATATTTATTCAGAAAAAGGGAGAAAGTTAGTTGTTGAGGAAACAAGTCGTGCTGTGTTTGTTGTCAATTCATGTAAATTCCCTTCACGGAAGAAAGCCCGTGAGTGAAATTTCTTGATATTGGTAATCCGTGAACCACTTTCTTAACAGAGGAGGAAAAGGAAAACTGGGTTGGCTGGTATAGACAAAGACGCTAAGGTCCAAAAACGATACCTAACTAAAATATCTCTGATTTAATAAAGTTGAAGTGGAGTTTGTGTAAGACTACACTACAAATATATACCCGTGAATCCAAACACTACTAATTTACAATATCTCGACCTTTAACTTATCTTCACGGTCTAGCATCTAGCATGGTATGCATGTAGGCATTGCGTAGATTGAAATGGTATAAAAAAATATAGGTAAAAGGACGCAGTTGAAGAGTTAGTAGGTAAAGGATTGGTGTGTGAAGTAACGTTTGGAGAACGTGGTGGTGTGGCAGACAGTGTGAAGGGTCCTGTTAAAAAGCCAAAGCATAATGAAGCTTTAATCTGCCAAAACAGGTAAAGGTAGAAAAAGAAAGAGAAATTAAATAAAAGAAAATATTAATAATAATAACTGAGGGAACGGTCATAAACGAACATGTGAACTAAATATAACGTCTTAAATGGGCTAATTGAGATAACTCGTATTTCTATCTCTCAACGCAATTATTTTGAGAAGCAGACAACCACCCACCGCATCCTTACTTTTTTTCACAACATTGCTAAACTGGCACACTCCCATAAAGTTTGCATTAAAGCCACCACTCCTTAAAGCCACAACAGCTATTTTCACTTCCCTCTACCCTGCTCCCTCACTCTCTCCCATGGCTTCGATTTCCACAACTTTGCCTCTGCTTCTCTCGCTTCTTCTGTTACTCGGTCGCTACCATGCGGCTCAGGTGCCACAACCAGAGAGGGGAACCTACATTGTACACGTGGCAAAATCGGAAATGCCCCAAAGCTTTGAACACCATACGGTGTGGTATGAGTCCTCGCTCAAATCCGTCTCTGACTCGGCGAAAATCATTTACACCTACGATAACGCCATCCACGGATATGCGACTAGATTAACTGCGGAGGAAGCGCGTTTGCTGGAAAGCCAAACTGGGATTCTGGCGGTGTTGCCGGAGACGAGGTATGAACTTCACACGACGAGGACGCCGCAGTTCCTGGGTCTTGACAAGAGCGCGGACATGTTCCCCGAGTCGAGCTCCGCGAGTGACGTCATCGTCGGAGTCCTGGACACTGGCGTTTGGCCCGAGAGCAAGAGCTTCGACGACACGGGGCTTGGACCTGTTCCTAGTAGCTGGAAAGGCGAGTGTGAAACAGGAACGAACTTCAGTGCTTCCAACTGCAACAGAAAGTTGATCGGAGCCAGGTTCTTTGCGAAGGGTTGCGAGGCCATGTTGGGTCCTATTAACGAGACTGAGGAGTCTAGATCCCCTCGCGACGATGACGGTCACGGCACCCACACAGCCAGCACAGCCGCGGGATCTGTGGTTTCCGGCGCAAGTCTTTTCGGTTACGCATCCGGGACGGCGCGTGGGATGGCGACGCGCGCGAGAGTCGCTGCTTACAAGGTTTGCTGGAAGGGAGGGTGTTTCAGTTCGGATATTCTTGCGGCAATTGAGAGCGCGATACAAGACAACGTTAATGTGTTGTCGTTGTCGCTTGGTGGTGGAATGGCTGATTATTACAGAGACAGTGTCGCTATTGGAGCTTTTTCCGCGATGGAGAAAGGGATTTTAGTTTCTTGCTCCGCTGGGAACGCGGGTCCTAGTCCTTACAGTCTCTCAAACGTGGCACCATGGATAACGACCGTGGGTGCCGGTACTCTGGATCGTGACTTCCCTGCTTATGTTGCTCTAGGGAATGGACTTAACTTCTCCGGCGTGTCGCTATACCGAGGTAACGCTTTACCTGATTCACCGTTACCGTTTGTTTACGCAGGCAATGCCAGCAACGCTACGAACGGGAACTTGTGCGTGACGGGAACCTTGTCGCCCGAGAAAGTAGCCGGAAAGATTGTGTTATGTGATCGTGGATTAACTGCTAGGGTACAGAAAGGTTCAGTTGTGAAATCCGCCGGTGCTTTGGGCATGGTGTTGAGCAACACCGCCGCCAACGGCGAGGAGTTGGTGGCTGATGCTCATCTGTTGCCGGCGTCGGCGGTGGGGGAGAAAGCAGGCGACGCCATCAAGAAGTATTTGTTTTCCGAGGCTAAACCGACGGTGAGTATTTTGTTCGAGGGAACGAAGGTGGGGATTCAGCCATCACCTGTGGTTGCGGCGTTTAGCTCAAGAGGTCCCAACTCGATCACGCCTCAGATCCTGAAACCAGATCTGATGGCGCCAGGTGTCAACATCTTGGCGGGGTGGTCAAAGGCCGTGGGTCCCACAGGTTTGCCCGTTGATAACAGGCGCGTGGATTTCAATATCATCTCTGGGACCTCGATGTCTTGTCCTCACGTGAGCGGATTAGCCGCTTTGATAAAATCGGTTCACCCAGAGTGGAGCCCAGCCGCGGTTCGATCGGCTCTCATGACAACGGCTTACACCGTTTACAAAACCGGTGAGAAGTTGCAAGACAGTGCAACGGGAAAACCCTCCACGCCGTTTGATCACGGAGCGGGACACGTGGACCCTGTGGCTGCGCTCAATCCAGGGCTGGTGTATGATCTAACAGTGGATGATTATCTTGGTTTTCTCTGCGCGTTAAACTACTCTGCCTCAGAAATCAACACCCTGGCGAAGAGAAAATTCGAGTGCGACGCGGGCAAACAGTACAGTGTGAACAACCTGAACTACCCGTCGTTCGCGGTGTTGTTTGAATCCGGGAGTGGGTCCGGCGTGGTGAAGCACAGTCGAACCGTCACTAACGTGGGGCCCGCGGGAACGTACAAGGCTACGGTGACGTCAGACGCGGCCTCAGTGAAAATCTCGGTTGAACCGGAAGTGCTGAGTTTGAAAGAGAACGAGAAAAAATCGTTCGTGGTAAGTTTTTCATCCTCGGGTTCCACACAAGACAGAGTGAATGCGTTTGGACGGTTGGAATGGTCTGATGGGAAGCACGTGGTTGGGACCCCAATCTCAATAAACTGGGGTTGATCAAAGGTTCATCACTCACTCGAAGAGGGGTGTGTCTTGATTGGCTACTCATTTTACTTTTTAATATTATAATATTTAACTTTTCCAAACAAAAAAAGGGTCTTCAAAGTTAGGTTTGATTATGGCTGGGGCCTTCTGCTTGGTTGGAGTCCGTCTGTTTGCTCCCTGGCATTGGAGAAATGTTGCAAGCCAAAGCTACAACAATTGGCTCATTTTTCTTCCACTGTACAGCCTCTCCTAATCATTCATTCATCTATATTTCTTCCACCCATTTACCTCCATTCATTACCAACTTTCTATTTTCACACCATAAACCTACGGATCATTAATGCTATTCAAACTATCCCTTGTATTTCCGTCAAACTTCACTCTCTTTCTACCAATGCTTAATTATACATAATTATTTCGTTCAACAACTTTTTTCACTCAGTCTCTTCGTCTAAGTATTGTATTTTTTCTAATAATATTATTTTTAATCTATTTAGTCTATTACGACATTTCACGATAAAACTGAATGCAGAAGGCTAAAACTATTATCGCTGCCAAAACAACATTAAAGTACTAACGATGTTCTAATACATACTTATACTGAATTTGAGGACAAGCTTTTTTTAACCGTTTTTTCTTCTCCTCACACCCTTTATATGTTTCCTATAGATAAACTTCTTGGGACTATGTTCCAACAGATATTCTTGAAGAGTTGTTTGATGTCCCATAAAATCAATTTTAGAATGCATTAAATACATTTTGAAAATTTGGTTTACGTTGGGGACATTTGCACTCGTTAGAAATATCGGAGGGGAATGAGTGCGACAATGGCAAAAGGAATGGGTGAAACATTGGTGAAGAAAAGCGAATGAGATACTGTGCAAGAAATGGATAGATGTTGAGATGAAGGGTGTGAATGGAGTTAGACGAATCATTTAACATCAATTGCCAATAAGTGTTGGTAGATTATTTGTCATTAATTATGCAATTTTTTTTCAAGACTTTTTAACCCCAATCACGGATCTGTGGTCCATTGTACGAGCATATAGTGGTTTTATAATTATTTCATTTACTCATGATTAGTTAGGCCGTAAACCACTAATTCAGTTTGTCAAATTAGCCCTTTTTGTACTAAGAAAATAAATAGTTTTCATAAGAAACACTGTAATTACTTAGTTATGTGATGTCTTCAAATTTTTTCTTATATGACATTGAGAGAATTATAGTTTTAAAACACATTTATCTCTCTCCTAATTATGAATATTATAACACTTATATTTTTTATTTTATTATATTATATTTATAGTAGTATTAAAATTATATTATGCTATTTATTTTTATTTGTTAAATTGACAGAAAATATAATATTTTTTTATATTATTATTGTGCATACCCAATATAACAAATATGATATAAGTGATGAGTTATTTTCGTCATCCATTTCAATATAAAATAATTATATCATGTAACGATAATATAAAATGTAAAGACACGATAAAGTTTTACTTGAATTTTAAGGTAGGCATCAAATGTTCTTACCAGAATTTGGAATGTGGATTTTTCAATAGGTGGCAAGAGCCAAGTGATGGCTTGTATGTTCCTGAAATCCTTATTGTTTAGAAGGAAAAGCCCTTCCGCCATAACTCATGCTTATTAAACGACCAATGCACCAAATACACTTACACCAATGTCTTTGATTTTCACTTTGTCATCGCAGTCCCTGTACATGTCTGCACACTACATTGATCCACGCTAAGAATTCACCAAAGACTGGTTATCTCCATCACTTGATATTCATTTTAAGGGATTACAATGGTTCCCTTATGTGTTATTGTGAGATCACCTATTGTGATTAGCTAAAAGGAAGAACAGAGCAAGTTCATTTGCAAGAAGTTGCACTTGAAATGAAGGCCAAAGTAAGCATGCATATAGCTCTAGGGAGAAACCAACGCCGCCTACTCACCAAAGCCTTACGATGAGAGTCATTTTGTCTACTCACTAAAGCCTTATTGTTAAGACTCGTTTGTCCTGCTATCCAAAAGTTTTACAAGTAAAAATTTCGTTTGTTCACAAAAACTTTACACATAGAGCATTATATTCAGCTTAAATCGAAGCTTTATAGGTGAAACAAACCTTCCCTTTTCCCTGACTCACCAAAACCTTCTAGAAGAAAAAAGAACACAACCTAGCTTTATAATTACGAAAGAAGACATAACACTCAATCTTGTCTTCCAAAACCAACTAAATCGACTAGACAAAATACACAATCACGTCTTTTAGTCTCTTTTGCTTCCTTTTATGTTGCTTTTAGACTTGCATGCTTATTATGATGAAGATTGGAATTGTAATCCTAATGATTTGAAATCCACTATCAAGTGGTGTATTTTTCTTGGTGTTCACTTATATAATGGAAGAATAAGAAACAAGATGTTACCAATCATCCATAAGTTGAGTATCGTGCAATGACTTTGACTACTTATGAGATTATTTAACTGTGTTGGTTTCTTGCATATATGAGTATCTATGTGAAAAACCACACACCTATACATTATGACAATAAAAGTTCTATTTATATTAGTGCAAACTCAGTTTTTAATAAATGAACCAAATATATTGAAAAAATTATCATTTTACTCATCATCATCTTTAACAGGATATTATATCTTTACTAATTGTTCCTTTGACTTTAGAGATTGTATATATATTTACCAAGTCATATTTTATTTTTTATTCGATAAACTTTCAATAAAACATCTAGTCATAACTAGTCCGAGAATATTAACTTTTTATATATATTATATAACACACATCTTAAAACATTTCTACACTTCTATATTTAGAACATCAAGTATATAAATAAAAAACACTTAATAAAAGTAACATAATAAACTAAATAAATTCTAATATATTTATCAGAACGTAGACTTTAAACTATATTATAATGTAATCATGTTAAACGATTTAAAATCTTAATATACCGCCTTCAGAGTCATAATATCAAACATTAAACTATATATTCCACTAAAAATGAAATAAAGAGGGTATATTTATTTATTAGGTTTTCATATCATTAGTTAATCAACATATATTTAAATTAATTTTAATATGAAATTGGTCTTTATATAAGCTAATGAATTTATATAAAGATTTATAATTCTGTCAGGCTTAAAATAAACACACAAGAAATGAGAAACGAATAAGATAGTCTTGTTGTAAAATAGAATAAACAACTTGGGTTACAATATTGTGAAAATTGGAAATATTTTAATGTGAAACTATTCACAAGATTCTTTCTACATTCGATGTATTGAAAGTTTGAAATGAAGAAACCTTTAAGCAAAGCATGAGCCACAACACTGAGTAGTGGCCAATGGATTTCAAGCACTCTGAGAGGACATGAAGATACTATACGTAACCTTTTGTTTTATATAAATGTATATATGGTGTCGTGTTTTCAGATGAGTGTAACTTTCAGAGCTGCTTAATATGGCTAAGGGATGTGAATATCATTTTACGATTACGTACACATACACACTTACTACACTGGTTGGTCCCCTCTTTTACGATTACGTACGGATCTATGGATTATTCTCTTCCAATTGTTGCAGGTTACTTCCAAAATTATAAATATTGAAATGACTACTCAATACATCTAAACTTACTTTTATCTTAACCTTTCAATGTTAAACTATTATACTTGAAGTAATACTCATTTCTTTACATCAAATTATGGCTCGGCTTTCTTTTTTAATCTGACTTTCACTATTATTTTTTCCTACAACGTTACTCAGTTTTTTTTTTCAATGTCTGTCTTTGAATATTTTGTCACCGAGCGAATCTTTAAAATATATTTTAACAGTCTCAATCTTTTTTAGGTGTACAAATATTTAAGATGATAAATATATTAAAATTAGAAAAACTATTTTTATCAATATACTAATATATATATAATATAAATTAAGAGATCTTTCAATTTTTATTGTTTCACTTTTAATTATGTCACTTATATTATTCATCCTTCCTATTCAATTGTGTTATTTGTCTTATATACACATATATTTAATTACTTTTTTATTAAATAAAATTACCATAGTTTTTATCCTCGTATATTCACTACTTACTAATAATTATTAATCAATTTTATGTACGTATTTTATTCTAAAAATTTAAGTGACTAAAATAAAATTATTAATGAAAAAAATATTAATAATGAATAATCATTTAAAATTTAATTTTATATATTTTTATTATTTTTATTATTTTTATTAGACTTAGAAAATCAAAAGTATTTTGTAAAAATTTAATTATTTAAAATTTATATTTTGATATAATTCATTACATTTATTTTTAAAAGATCAATTTATTTACATTAATATTTTATTCAAATATTTGATTTAAATTATATTTACGATTATTTTTATTCAAAATTTATATTTTAAATAATTTTATTTGAAATTTAAAAAGACGTAGAGATACTAATAATATCTACCCATATTTAAGCATCTCCAGGTATTTTTCACAAATACGAATAATAAGACAATAAACAAAATACTTTTTCTTAAATAAAACAGGTAATAGATCAGCACCACCCATAATCAATTAGTGGTTCAACCCGACTTAATCCATCATGAGTTGGTTACTTAATGAGTCAACCCAACCTGATTCACTTATTAGCAAGTTTTGAACCCGGTCTGACCCACCAAAGGTTGGTGGTTAAACAAGTTGACTCACTGACTTACTTAATTATAAGTTTTTTTTAATTAAAAAAAACTATATTTTTTTAATTCAAATCTAAATAAATTTCACTCTAAAATGATGTTAAACTCCAAAAATAAGTTTTTAATATTGATAATTTTTGTATCACTTGTCCATTTATAATATTAGACTCTTAAATAAATAAATCTATAATATTTTTCTCTCTTGAAACATCTTTTTTTTTATTCCCATTTACAATATAATAAAAGAAATGCTAACTAATAATATTGAAACACAAAATAATAAATAATTAAATTAAATTAGGTAGGTTGGTGAGTCAACCTAACTCACCACGGGTTCAACCCAAATGAGCGAGGTTCTAAGTAAGCCGGGTTGAAAACTAACCCGCATAAAAGAAGTGTATTTTTTCAAACTCAACCCAGCTCAAACCCGTAGTAGGCAGCAGCTCGTGGATTATAATCATTTTGACAGCACTACTCAACACAATGCTTTGTTATTGTCGTGCGTTAAGAAGGTGTTTCTACTATTCATCGTTAGATTATTTTGAAAAGTTTTTTCTTTGCCAAGTAATTTTCTTCCCTCAAACATGTTTTGTTTTTGTTTGTGTTCGTAGTTTCTATATCATAAATCAACATAAAATTGTTTATTTGCGTCATATCCTATGTAAAACGTTTTTTTTTTCATTTTATGCATCTAAGTCAAATTAAAAATAATGTAATCGAAACAATGGGAAGTAAAGAAATGATTTTGCCCAAGTAAATTAATATTAGTAGTAAAATGTAATATTATTCTAAGCAAAGTTTAAAAGTTCACATATTAGCTAAAATGCTAAAATTTTGAGTTTGTCAAAATCTTAGAAAAGAGGTATATAATTAAGTGCAGATGAGAATTGGCCACGGAGGAATAACTGGAGGTTGAAACGGTTGACTATTTTAGGAAAAAAGTTGTCAGAAAAGAATGTTAAATCCTCAAAACTAATTCCATATAATGAGAGAAGAGCTAAATTTGTCTTAGCATTAGAGGAAAAGAGGAACTCACTCGTTTCTTTTAATGCATAAATATAATCAACGTTTATAGTTGTTTTTAAATAAAAATATAAAGATAATTTGGTTTTTGGTCTAACAGGGTATATGAATAAATACACGTGGTGTGGAGAAGCATCTGGAGAAGAAACAGCAAGGTTGTGGTAAAGGTGGCACGTGTGTGTGAGAATTGTTTGGAAGAGGACGTGTGTTAGAGGTGGACAAGTGGCAGAGGAGGTAGAAAATAGAAGTATCCTATATAAGAAAGAAAGGTTGAAAACGGAGAAGGAAGTAAGAGAAAGATGGAGCAGGATAGAAAAAGAGAGAGTGAATCAGAGAAAGAAAGGGTTGAAGGGCTTCCGATAAAGGACAGTCCCTACGTGCAATACAAGGATCTGGAGGATTATAAGCAACAGGGTTATGGGACGCAGGGCCATCAAGAACCAAAGACAGGTCGTGGTGCTGGAGCTACTGATGCACCCACTCTTTCTGGTTCTGCACTTTCCTCTCAGTCCCAAGCCACTGCTACTGCTGCAAATAATCACAAAGGACTTCCTTAGTTAACCCCACCTCCTACCCTGCAATACCTCAATAACATTTTACTCATTTCTATTATTAAACGTTTTAAATTTCCGTTTCTACTTTTCTTCTCCATGCTGTCAATTACTTATGTTACGTTGGGAAATTTATAAGGCTACGAGAGATATTGGATATTCATTCCTTTCCTTTTCCTTCTTCTTTTTTAATCAATATTGCCGCCGTCTATTTATATAGGATTTTGGTTTTTGGAATTGTTTATCAACACAAAACTTCATTGGAAGAACACCGTCTGAAAAAATACGTATGGAAAAAGAAAGCCTTTATAAACTCACTAAAGTTTATTATTATTATTATTATTATTTTCTATAGATAGCCACTCCAAATTTTGATTTTGTTTTAATTATTCTCAAATTTTATCCATAAATAGAGACATTAAACTTTAATTTTGTTTCAACTGATCCGAACTTCCTTTTCTTTTAAAAAAGCACCTGAAATATTTATTTGATTTGATTTCTTTTTTAAAATTTATTAAATTTTTTAATATGATTGTTTTATTAACTCTTGATTTAAATAATTTTCTTTAAAGATCGAGAGTTCAATACAGTGTTTGTATTTATTCGTTTTTTACGTATTAGCTTAAATGAAAATAAGATTTTAGAAATATAGAAACTAAGGGAAACAAATTTGTGTAATATATTTGCTTAGTTTACACTCTTAAGAAAAACGGAAACTAACTTGGTTACACTCTTAAAGAAAAAAGGAAATTAAATTTCAATGCGACTATTTTTAGGATAGACTTTTAGATGGAATAAGAAAAATACATATCTGGAATTCATTTTTCCAGATGTATTGGGCCTATTTCAAGGAAGAGCGGGCCTCTGAATTCTGGATACGAGACTGACGATTTCTTCCTGCATCCCTCTTTTCTTACTGTACCTCCAAACTTTTAAAATCCCACTTTTACCTCATTAAAAACTCTAATTTTGTTTTCTCTCCCATCTTGCCCTTTGCCGACTCGGCACCATCATCTTCCAGTCACTCGTCCTTCTGATCTCCAAGAAGAATTGACTGTGTCTCTGAATGAGGTTAAGCCTCTCACTCCTATGGCTTCACTTATGACTATCTTCACCTTTGGCTTCACTTATGACTGTCCATTCCCAACCGACTACGTCTAGGATTTCAAGTGTTTTGGTTGATTCTTTCCCTTAATCTTTTTTGCTTTCTAATCATGCAATTTACTTTTTTTTTTGTTGTTTGTTGTTTTCTTTATTATGGTTTTACAAATTTCTAAGTTAATTTTTTAATTTTATTGTAATTTGAGTTTTTATGATATACATCTTCATCTTTTAATATTTTTTAACTCTAATTGATTTTATTTGGTGGAATGCTTTCATGTAGATATTAAATTGAATTTTGGACCACATATTTGATTTTCTTTGAAATATGAATTTAGAATATGGTAAATCAATTCATATTAGTTATTTGAAATTTGAATATTAGGAATTCATTTTCGTTACTATTTGTGGTCACAAGTTGTGAAATATTTTCTTTTCTTTACCCTTTATTTTTATCTCAATCTGCATTTTTCTTTTCTTTGATGAGTGTACTTAAAGGAATACCTACCCTCATGTTTTTAAGATAATGCAGCACTGTACGTACTGGCTTCGTGTTTGAACTCTTTTTATAATTCAATTTCAAATTATATGCCAGACTGCGCAGTGGTCCTCCTCACCCGCACTTCGACTAAAACAATATTATTAGACCTTCATTTCCACAACAATATATACCCTTTAAAGTCCAGCTATACGCTACACACATAGATAGAGAGGTCCTCTCTCTACAAATGCCAATTCTCAGGCCCAAAAACTCACACTAAACACCATCAAGCTCTTCAAAAGCAACAAAAAAAAAACTTTAACGAGGGTTTCTATTTCACACTTGTTTAATTTAATATGGTTTTACGAAGATTATCACATAATATTGTTTTTTTAATGATGTCTGAGGAGCTTATTGGACGTGTCTTTTGTGGTATGTGTGTCCAAACCAAAGCGTTTCTCCTATTTGCTCGGGTCGCTTACGTGATGGATACAATGCCCCATTTTATTTCTTACTTTAGTGCTGGGCACCACACTCCTATACCTCTTTTTATATTCTAAATGTCCGTGTCACTCTGTCGCCCACACCCTCCTCACCCTGTTCAAATACCTTTACCCTATCAAAAACCTTAACCCCATTAATTCATCCTTCCCCGACACCTTCCAGCTTTCCAACCAAGCCTGTTCCTTCCTCAATGACCACCTCAGACATCGTCCAAGGAAAATGGAACCCTATCCAAGAAGAGGAAGACCATCAAGAAGAAGATCAATCTCAACAAGAAGAAGAAGAAGAAGAAGAAGCATTGTCGCTTTCCGATCTTCCAATCAACCTCAACGACCAACCGAGCCTCCAAGAACAACGCTCTGCTGCCAACGAAGCAACTCAAGAGGAATTCAATTTCCGCTCCTGGGATGCTCCCTTTTCCAAACAACCCGAAATGTGTGCGGCTGATGAAGTTTTCTTCAAAGGCCAAATCCTCCCATTGCGTGTCTCCTTCAGCTCCGAGGCTGGCTTATTAGCCACACTATCTCAATCTCAACCACATTATGGTAAGCACTTTATCAACGAATCCTTGGATTTTCCGAGTAACAGTAGCAGTAGCAGTAGAAGCAGTAGTCTTCGAAGCCAAAACTCATCAACTAGCACCGCTAGCTCCGCTACCATCACCACCACAAAAAAGATTACAACAGTACCTCCGAGAACGAAGCCCAGAATTCGAAACCAGTTTCATATGCACCCAAGTCCGAAGCCTCAGTTAAGGGCACCCACCCCAACACAATTATCAAGCTTGGGTAACCCAGGTAGAAAATCAACGTCAGCATGGGGAATTTTCCGTTTGGGTGTGGTCCCTGCTCCCGAGATAGGATTGCAAGACCTGAAGGTTCGCAACAGATCAAACTGTGTCAGTCGCAACAGTAGTAGCAACAGCAGCAGCAACAACAGTGCGAAAAGTGTGAAAAGAAGTAACAGGAACAAGGGAAATGATGGTGTTTTGAAACAGTTAGTGGGGAAAGGCGGTGGTCTATTGAGTGGTTGTGATTGTTCTTTCCAAACAGTGCAATCGAACAACATGGTCATGATAAAAGGTGGTAACGGTGGTGGTAAAAGTAGCAACAAGACAGAAAGCATAAGGCACGCCGCGAAAGAAAAAGTGGTGGAGTTGAAGAAGCAGAGGCAAAAGCAGGGAAAGAAGGTTACGTCACGTCGTCGAACGTTTGAATGGATAAAGGAACTTCATGCAAGTCACCCTGGTGATGATGACGACGATGAAGAGGCTTTGTTATCAAACGCATGATGCTTGGATTTTACTTCTAAGATTAGATTAGGTTAATCATATTGCACCGCCTTTCTTTGCTTCCTTTAATTTGAATTAATGAAATTATAATATTGTGGTGCAGGCGTTTGTAATCAAAAGTTGCTGCTTTCTCGTGAGAAAGAGCAAGGCTGTAATCAATTTTCTTTTTCAAAATAGAAAAAAAAAACCTTTTAATTTGGGCGTGTAATTAATAATTGAATGGGGTTTGTTGAGAAGTTATGTGGAATGCATGATGAGGCTTAAATGATACGGGCGAACATGGGTGAATTGGTGTTTATGGCTGTCATGATTGAAGTGTGAATTTCGATGGTTTGTGGTTGGTTGGTTGGATGGAGAATGTGAAATAGGATTAGGGGACTGCACCAAGTCACGCGAGGCAGAGACTTTGAGAGAGAAAAGACGATGGGAAAGTCGTGAAAGAAAGAAATTAAACAAAAAAGAAAAGAAGAAAATATAGATATTGGAAATAAAAGTTATATAAGGTGGTGGAAAAAGGTTTTTCCTTCATTATTGTCTTTCCCATTTTCTGCTTTTGTGAAAGATCGAGTTTTTTAAGATGTACACAAGAAGAAGGGAAAAAAAAGGTTTTGTCTGTGGTCAATGGCAGTTATCACTTTTTGTGTGTTTATATATTCGCAATCGTTCGTGAGAAAGTTATTAAAAGAATATATCAAAAGAAATAAGCTATTAACAATCTTCGTCTTATTAATATAATAAATGTTGACGTTGTGTGTATATATTTGTATGGCAGTTGATATTAAGTATGTACGATATTTTGTATAGGGACCCATTTTACATCACCAAACTTTCAACAAGGGAAGGAATTCATGTTAAAATTCAATTAAGAGCCGGCGACAATTTTTCAGTGGAAAAGGTTCAGCTAACAAGACAAAAGTGTTTTACAATTTTAACATTTTCAATATACTTTTATTTATTAGGTGTGATAGTTGTAATTTAATATTTTATTCTGACAGGGCAGTAATGTTGTCTTTCGTTTGGCATAAATAAGCAGTCATGGGTGGACGAAGATATAAGTTTTGTATGTTTAGGTATTTGTGAGTTTTCTTTTTTTTTTTTAAATGTCTAATTTACTTTCTCATCCTTTCTAATAAAAGAGTTTAGCCATATTAAATCAACAATAATATTTTAATAATAAAATTTGACAACATTTTAACACTAATATGAGTGGTTCACGTAGAAAACAATATTTAAAAATGAGAATGACATAGAAGAAGAGTCAAGGGAAGGGTTTGAAAGTGAGGAGGTTCATTTTCTATCTTCAGAATTTGAATATGAGGCAAGGTGTGAGAGAGAACCCAATCTTAGAGAGAGAAAGCGAACCCTAGAGTGAGTCTCGCTCCCTCCCACCCAGCCAACCTACCTCTTCTCATAAACGTGTCGGTGCAAGCATGGTCCGCCGAAGTTCCACATGAGGAAGTGGTGTTCGTTCCGATGACCAGCAGCGTTGGAACCTTTGATTGAAACCGCCACCGACAAAGGCGTGTTTTGAGCTACCGCCATTTACGTCTACTCACTCACCCAATCATTGTGGTTCGTCTTCCTCGGAGTGTCGCGGTCCTTTGTTCGTCGGAGTACCGTCGTCGACGTTTACCCACCCATCCATCTTGCTCTGTGCCACCCACCGAGAGGCGTTGGTGTTCATTAAAACGTGGTCGGACTCTCTTTGTTCATTAAAAGTTGATTTAGTTTGTTTAAATTTGTTAGAGCATTTATGTGTTGTTGTGTTTTTTGGGTATTTTTCAAGGTATGGTTTAGTGTGGGATGAAGTTGTGTAGAAGATTTAGTGGTTGATGGTGTTTTTGGATGGAAAGTATGAAGTTCTTTTCTAATTTTTTTGACCATTTACTGGTTTAGTTCTTTTGATACAATTATTATGTCACTTATATACAATTCTATGTCCAAGGAACCATTCTTTGTAAAACTCATGGTGCAGAAACTGCAGTGGTAGTTAAGGCAAAATAAGTGGGGACTTCAGGCAAATGTTTTGCACAACCAGGTCAAATACGTTACAGGTACAACACTTGCACACTCCAAGCCAACCAAACTTATAAGTTTTTAATGTTTATTTATGCAAATAAAAATTTTATTGTTTCATTGATATGTTAAATAACATTATTTGTATGTTGGACTTTGTTTGATGTAGATATGATTATGGAGTTATTGTTTTGAAATTTATGGAGTTGTGGGATGACGTTGAGAAATACGAAGACAACACAATGCCCACATACGTAACTGTAAGTTATAAAAATTTTCATTTTTTGGGAGCTTTGATAGAAGATGTTGCATTTTATTAATATGTTGTGCATTTATCTCTTTGCAGGAGGAATTGCAACAGGTTAGGGAGAAATATGTTTGTGATTGGATCTTGGATGTGGACAATATGCGGAGGGATGAAGTGTTGCGAGATTTAGGTCTTATGTAGATGTTGTTGAATAAGGATTTTGCAATGTAATTGATGTTTTGTTTACAATTTTTTGAATAAGTATTTATGAGGTCTGAATGTACATATTTTTTGTTAGAAATGTTCAAAAAAAATGTATTGGTTACATTTATTGATAATCAAATTTGAAGATGAGAATGATCATTGTTTACGATGTATGTACTGCAGTCCCCACAAAATTTGGATGTCATTATTTAAGAAATCTTGTATGTACAGGGTTCTATGTAGAATAAATGATGAAAGATGCAACATATTTAGCTTAAGTCTTAATGAATGTGTCAACATGACTTGTATGTCCATTAAGTATGAACAAAAGAATTGTGCACTTTAAAATGAATGTCATTTTCATAGTTGACTTGATTGTGCAAAACCTTTGTCCGAAATCCCCACTTATTTTGTCTTTGCTGTCACAGCAGTTTTTGCACCATGGGTTTTACCAATATTGTTTCCTTGAACATGAAATTGTATATAAATTTCATAACAATTGTCTAGACATCACTTTTATGTTCAAATATTGTTAAGGAAGAAATTGAAACTTCAAAATGAATGTCATTTTCATAGTTGACCTGGCTATGCAAAACATTTGCCTAAAGTCCCCACTTATTTTGACTTTGCTACCAAAGCTGTTTCTGCATGATGAGTTTTACAAACATTGTTTCCTTATACATGAAATTGTATATAAATGTCATAATAAAGGTATCAACATCACTTTTATGCTAAAATATTGTTAAGGGAAGAAACTGAAACTTGAAAATGAATATCATTTTCATAGTTGACCTCGTTGTGCAAAACCTTTGCCTGAAGTCCCCACTTATTTTGCTTTTGCTACCAAAACTGTTTCTATGAGTTTTACAAATATTGTTTCCTTGAACATGAAATTGTATATAAATTTCATAAAAATTGTCTGGACATCACTTTTATGTTCAAATATTAAGAAAGAAATTGAAACTTCAAAATGAATGTCATTTTCATAGTTAACCTGGCTGTGGGAAACATTTGCCTGAAGTCTCCACTTATTTTGACTTTGCTACCAAAGTTGTTTCTGCATCATGAGTTGTACAAATATTGTTTCCTTGGACATGAATTTGTATATAAATGTCATAATAAAGGTCTCAACATCACTCTTATGTTAAAATATTGTTAAGGAAGAAATTGAAACTTGAAAATGAATATCATTTTCAAATTCTGAAGAGAGAAAATGAACCTCCTCACTTTCAAACCCTTTCCCCTATTCTCTTTCCACGTCATTCTTATTTTTAAATATTGTTTTTCACGTGAACCACTCACATTTTGACACGTGATTAGTGTCAAAATGTTGTCAAATATTGTTGTTAAAGTATCATTGTCCATATTAAATAGTTGTCAATAGTATCTTAACATACTTATACTTATGCTTTTTGTAATAAAAAAAAATCTTCAACGAAAAAGTGTATATCAATGTAACTTTTTCCTAAGACTATGATATTTTAACAACTTTTTTGAAAATAGACTACGTGTTACTATTTTATTGGTCCATATATTTAAAACGGACCAATTACAAACTACCACATATGTTGTTGTAAAAAAGTTGTCAAAAAAACATTATTAAAGAGATATTTTCATTTTTCCTATTGAGTTTACTGGCACATTGGTTGGGTTCATTCGGTGAATCATAACACACTGGTTGCTCCACCTATCTTATTTGTGAATGTTTGTGGCTTAGACTAGTGCTCCTAGATTTAGCATATACACATATACATCTCATTAAGGTGTATTGTGACAATAAAATTTATATGACATTACTAACAATTTTGTTCAACATGACTGTAAAAAAACAGGTAGAAGTTGATATTGTTCATCAAGAAAAAACTTCATAAGAATATTCTAGAATTGCTAAATATTGGATCTGAAGACCAACTTACAAATATTCTTATGACAAGTCAGATTTTTCAAAGATTATTATACAAATTGGCAATGTATGACATCTATTTTTCAACTTGAAAGAAAATGTTGAAATGAATATATTCTGTTAGCTAAATTATAGGTTTATAATATTGTATAATAACAACTTTCTTTATTTAGTCCTTATTTGTGGGAATAAAATGTTATAAAAACAAAATATTTGTATATAAGAACATATGAATGAAAATCATATAATGAATTATAATCATAAACAAAAAAAAAAATGTAGATTCTTAGTTGGTATTCACCAGGAATATGAAAAAGCAAAAGGTATAAAACTACTATAAAAGTAAAAAGTTGATTTAAGAGTTATACCACAACTTAATAAGTCACTTTGATGTATAGGAGACTTTGATAGTTGTGTGTTATTGGAGTCTTGGATAATTGTGTGTTATTGGAGTTGTAATTTTGTTAAAAAAATTACATAAGTAATAATACTTTTCAGTATTCATGGATGTGGGTCATGAGGTGCCAATTCATGTGAAATTTATTATGTTTTTAAAATAAATCGTATGTATTTTTGTTTGAAGAAATTAATTTCCTGTTTTAGAATTCTTAATAGTCGCACAGAGATGATGTTCTAATTAAGGGAGAAAAAGAAACAGTTTGGCATATTGACAAAAGTCAATGTTATGTGTGTGGATCAATCTCTATGTATGTCAGACTTTTCATAATGGAAAGATATACTGGTTCTCAAGTGAATATTTGCAAAAGTTAAAAAAAAAAAAACTACTACAAAATTGAAGAGTCTGGGAGTTGTTATCACAATTCAATAAATCACTTATGTTTATTGGAGGAATAGATATTGAAGAGTTTGTGATTTTGTTTAGAAAAATTGTAGGAGAAGGTTTGTAATTTCGTAAAAAGAAATCTATAAAGAGTTTTGCAACTTTTATTTAGAAAAAATTGTATAAGAATATTTGCAATTTTTTTTTAAAAAAAAATTGTATGTTGAATAATAATATTTGAGTATTGGTGAATGTAGTAGGCCTTATTATGTATGTTAAATTTATTGTGCGCATTTTTGTTAAATTTTGTGTTATCATTTGAGTTCGTTTTTATTTATTCTAAACAAATTTTAATCCATAACTTCTTTTATAAACATAAGTACAGTATTCAAATATAACTATTCTTTTAAGTATGAATTTAACTAAATTGAAATCTTAAGAAAAGAAGATGATATAGAATTTTTAGGCTAAAGAGAAATTTATTTTAACTTAAAATTTAATAGTTTATAAAGAATCATTAACTCTCTAACTATTGCAAAATGTGATAATAGATAAGATATAAGATCTATTAACTAGTGTAAGGTGTAATAAAAAAAACATTTGAGTATAGGAGAAAAAAATTTCAAAGAAGACAAAAGGAAAATTGAGAGAAAGAGAAAAAGTAAGAGAAAAAAATTAGATAGGTTATATATATATATATTATATTTAAAATTAAATTATTTGTACTAATATTAATTAAATTTAGAAATATATTTATTTATTTTTAAATAGACCAAAAAAAATCCCTTGATCAGACATACAAAAGAATTGAACAACAAATTATAATTTAGATATAACCCAAATTTATTAGATAATTGATTAAAGTTTACTAAGTCTAGAAAATAATTTATATACTTAAGATAGTATCAAAGAACGTAAAACTAAAACTTGGAAAAATAAACACTATAACGTAATTTAAAATTTTACGAGACTCAAATATATTTTAAAAAAAAAACAGGTGTAAGTCAATTAACTAATTTAGAGTGTCCCACTATGTAGGGATTATAGATGGTATAATTATCATTTGAATAAAAAATAACGAGGATTCTAAAAAAATTAAATAGAAAGAAATTTATTGAAATCCGGAATATTTTGTAGAAACTTGACTTATCATTAAATACATAAAATATTAATAGATAATAAAATAAGTTTGTATGGATTTCAAACTCTAAGATACAATTTATAAAGGAAAAAAAATATTCTAATGAGAAAAAATATATTTTATGACAATAATATAAATATGAAAGACTGTTTATTAATTGAATTGTCATACAACATATTAATAGTATAATTTTATTTATTAACATAAGCACTTTTTATCTAGTAGAAAAATATAAAACTAGTTGTAAAATAAATAAAGACTATTTGCAATAAAATTAAAAAATGTATTTATTTCAATTTTATTATTATAATAACAAATAATAATTATTATTTTATTATTTTCTATTATCATAAAAAATAAATATACATATACGTAACATATTTTTTCACTAGCAAGATATAAACATTTTATAATTATTTTATAATTAAATAGACTTGATTAATAAAACTTTATCACAAGAATGTATAATTTTGGTGATAAAACTTATTTAAAATTAACGTTTATTAAATTATGTAAACAAATTATGAAAATAAGTTCAAAATTGTGAAATCTATAGATTATTTTTATATAAATCAAATACGTTTCTCATGAATTGATCCTAATCCATAATTAATTCTTTATAGTTATTTAACCTAACTGATTACCGTACTCGTTGTTAGAACCAAATAATACAGAATCTGAATAATTCACATTCAAACGTTATTGCATGTAAAAACAACGATGACTGATACCATGAAGAAAACAACACTTGCCCAACATTCTATTCTATACGTTTGACTGTAAGTGCCACCATGGCTCTAAATGTTAATGTGAGGCTCAAGAATCCTCTGCTTCAAACTTATTCTCTTTCTGTCTTTGTCAAACCACTCTTATGCTAATTTTTAAAACACAAAATTTCCTTATGTAAGTGGAATTTTTCTAACATAGTAAACGTCAATTGTCATAGCTACGAGGTATAGAGACTCTGAACTAGAACATATAAACTATATATCTTTACTTTTTTCCAAGAATGAAAAGATTCTACACTCATTCTTATTTTTCCTTACACTACTACAATTTAGTATAATGTATGTTAGTATTAAAGGGATAGGAAATAGGTATAGTCTATCACCCCTATACAATCCTTGATCTCAAATATATGCTAAGAAAATAAAAAATCGAAAATGAGTTTAACAGCGTATCAATGTTAAGGCAGCCACATCTGAAATAATTCACCTTTCCTCATGGAAACTGAACATTTTAAAGGAGAGGGACCTAAAACGATGGCCATGGCATTACTTTTTTATGTCATACTTATTTACGCCAGATAGGACGTACTATATATCATTTTAGAGAACTGTTACAAAAACATCAGACTATTTCTTAAGATTTATACAGAAAATAGAGAAGAGGAAATAATTAATTTTAGTAGCTCACGTTACAAATCTTCAAAGACAATAAAGATATTAGTAAGAGGGAGATGAAAATCTCCACTATTTTTTTTTTCTTAAATTGAATTAAACTTTAAGAGTATTTTTTTTATCTCAGGATCAAAATCACCAGTTAAAACATATTTTAACAAAATTTATAATTTCTTGAGTTATTATTTTTGCAACATAAATTAGATTCTTAATGGAAAGAGGAAGATGATGAATAAAAAAAAAAGAGAGGAGATAAGTGGAAGATGACAATATCTTTCGTCCACGACGTGTGGGAGATGACGAGTGGGGCAACAACAATGTTGAGCATGTAGGAGAGGCGATGGCTATGGCGTGGAGACAATGGCTCGCAGGAGTGTGCATAAAAACAAATAAAAGAGTTGCTTCGAAAATGAAGTGCTTTGAATGAAATGAGAAAAAATGAAGTTAGGAATTTACACAAGATAATATCAAGTAAGAAACCAACAATCATAATATCAATTTTGCCATCATGCCCTATTTACTATCATAGATGACTTTTATATGTTATAATACATGTAGTTTTTATTACGAACATATCACGGTTACACCTATTATAACATGTTTCTTAAAATATGTCATATTTCATAATTTTATTATGAAATTATCTATGATAATTGAATTTCACCTGTTATAGTAAGTCGTTATGAAAACCTTTTTTTTCACTAATAAAACTTAAAAATAATAGAAAAAAAAATTAAGTTTCGTATGAACTAAAATCTAATATGGAAAATTCAGGCTTCGTTACATAATCGAAATAAAAAATATATTTTATTTTATCTTACTTGAATATGTTTCAATTGGTGAACTGATATACAATTTAAAAAATAATCTATGTAAAATGTGATTTTTCGTATTAATGTTGAATGATTATGTAATATTAGAATATTTTACTATTAACATAATAGCTCAAACAAGATTTAACCGACAATTATACTAGTTTAACTAAATCATGAGACTGATTTAACCAGTGTGTTGTGATATAAAAAATAAATATATACCATGATACAGAACGAATGTAGACCACATAGAAGTATAAGCAAGTTGGGTTTTAGCATCAGTACAACGTCGACCACCATAAATTCGACCCCACTCTCTTGAATAACCCAACCATGGATACGAAGGGAATACTTAGTGAGCAAACCCAAGTATCACAATCCCAAAACCAAAACAAAAAGAAAGATATCGATCCTTCGACACCTTATTCCCTCAAAGGCGACAAGAACGGAAACAGCAATGGGTATCGTGGAAGAGGCTCATAACGTGAGAATAGTTGGGAGGGGGGATCAAATCGTGGTTCTGGCTCATGGCTTTGGCACGGACCAATCTGTGTGGAAGCACCTCGTACCACACCTGGTTGATGATTACCGCGTGATTCTATACGACAACATGGGAGCTGGTACCACAAATCCAGAATACTTCGACTTTGACCGATATATCACAATTGATGGGTTTGTGTATGATTTACTGGCAATTTTGGAAGAGCTTCAGGTGAAATCTTGCATCTTTGTTGGTCACTCTCTTTCCGCTATGGTGGGCCTCCTCGCTTCCATCTCCCACCCTCATCTCTTCACTAAGCTCATCCTCGTCTCTGCCTCTCCAAGGTAAACCATATATAACTAACTTCCTCGTATTACACCAATCTTCATGCTAAAATTCATACAATAATAAATTACTGAATTAGTGTTTACTTTACTGTAGTTATATCTTTATCTGTTTTTGTTCTTATAAATTGTATTAAAAAATTATACAAAAAATGATATATAGTTGCTATATATATACATATATGTATAGTGGCCGAAAAAGGAGAAACGTGTAAATTATAGTAATACCAAAAATCTAATAATTTTGGAATGATAACTTTGGATACACTAAAGAGAGAAAGGAAAATATAAACATTTTCAAGCACAATACTGAAATCTT